>NC_141053.1:7445500-7455500 GCF_041138505.1 Cibotium barometz
ACACATGGAGATTGCTCATCGTGCTCCTTTTTGGTGCTATCTCATCCCTTGAACGCTACAGCCACTTAGTAATGAGTATGGGTCCCAAAGATTTTATTGCATTAATTAATTAGTTCGAGGGAAAAGTAACCTTAGGATTGAAAAATTAATGGCTAAGTTGTGGGGTGATGTAGAAGGTGTTTTTTTAAGAATTTATTTTCCGTTTGTGGTGGTGAGAAGCTTAGAGGTTTGCACTCTCTCTCTCTCTCTCTCTCTCTCTCTCTCTCTCTCTCTCTCTCAGGAAAATCATGAGCTCTATGTCAAGAAGACGAGCAAGTAGGGGAGCAGAGTCTGAACATGTGTGGAGGTAAACACTCATGAGCGAGGTTTGGCTAGTAAGAGAGGAGGCCTCTTGAGATCTTTCTCTCGCTCTCGACGGTGTGGTTGGGTAGCAAAACTTGATGTTGTGAAGACTTACCCATAGTAAGGGAACCTTCATTCGATTGAGTTTTTTTCATTTTTTTTAAACAGGTAGTTGGCTAACATTTGTACCGATTTTGGCTTGCATGCAAGTTTTGAGGCACGCTCTCTCTATCTGGAAGGAACTCTATCTGGAAGGAACTCAAGGAGCTTGCCACATCTCATGGAGGAGGAATATCACAATTAGAGTTACCATGGACAGTGGAGTTAGAGTAAAAGTAGGGTGCCCATCATGAGCGAGGGAGATTATTTAGTGCCCACTTGCGAGCACTAAATAATGAATGTCTAGTAAGAGAAATATGTCTAGTAGTAGTGAATTGTGAATTGGTACTTGATTTGGTTTTTTTGTGTGCACTTCTATATATATATTACTTGTAACCTGCCATGTGGCAAGCAAAGGAAAGCCCCACTTAGCAAGAGGAGGAGAGATCTTTCACATAGAGAAAGGAGAATTTTTTTAATTTTTAATATTTTTTACACATGCCTAAATGCATTGGGGCTCACAATTAGTTGTCACCATCAAGTCATTTGCTCATTGAATGAGTATATATGTGTGTGTGTGTGTGTGTGTGTGTAAGTGTGTATGTATATGTATATGTATATGTATGTATGTATAGGAGAGTTTCACATTTTTTAACTTTTTAAAAGGAACGGTTCTTTTCCACAAGCCCAAACGCATTGGGGCTCACAATTAGTTGTCACTCTCAACTCATTTGTTCATTGCATGAGTTTCTTATATATATAAACACACACACACACACACACATTGTATATACATATATATATATATATACATATATATACATACATATATATATATACATATATATATATATATGTATATATATACATATATATATATATATACATATATATATATATATATATATATGTATATATATACATATATATATAGATGTATACATATATACATATATATATAGATGTATATATATACATATATAGATGTATATATATATATATACATCTATATATATATGTATACATCTATATATATAGATGTACATCTATATATATATATACATATATATATAGATGTATATATATACATATATATACATATATATATAGATGTACATATATATATATATATATGTATATATATATATATACATATATATATATACATATATATATAGATGTATATATATACATATATATATATGTATATATATACATATATATATAGATGTATATATATACATATATAGATATATATATATATATAGATGTATATATATGTATATATATACATATATAGATATATATATATATATACATCTATATATATATATATATGTATATAAATATATATGTATACAAATATATATGTATATATATATATATATATATACATATATAGATGTATACATATGTCACGTAGGCTGCTGTAACACCTGTGAGACCGACGGCGGCAGACCTGATGGCCATGTCCAGGGTTCAGTGGGAGAGGACGCCCATGCGGAGTCATGGGCGGCCAGGCTAGTGTGGACGGCAGGCCACACACTAGGGATGAGGGGCAATCCTCATTCTTCCTCTATGGCTGGGTGGTGAGCCAGAGGTCGTCCCCTCCTGTGGTAATGCCCGTAGCGGCATTACAGGTATCTAACACTGGTATCAGAGCATCGGTTCGATTGGGTCGTTAAGGTCTGTGCGCGTGACCGGGGGACCGGAGCCCACTCAATGGTTTTCAACCATTCAAATCTCATCCTTATCTCCACAATGGAGTGTGTGGAGGGAGGCAGCCAGAATTGAAAGGAAGACATTTTTGAAGGGAAGAACTCTCTCTCTCTCTCTCTCTCTCTCTTCCCGTCGCTCGCACACAGCAAAGCGAATTGCAGGTAAACATTTCGTTTTTTTTTGCGTTGAAGCTTGTCTACGAAGCAAATTTTCGTTTGTTAGAGAGAGGAAGCTTGTCTGCGAAACGAATTTTCGTTTGGTTTTTCTCTCGGATCGGAGCATCTCGGAGAAGCGGCGCTATCTAGAGGCTCGTAGCGCAACACAAATCAACAGGCGACCGTAAAGGGGGGTGACTATTCTCTCTCCACCACTGCTCATTTTATTAGCATTTTTTCTGTAATTTTCGAGTTCTCGCATTGTTTTTTGCAAGAATTAAAGATGTCTGGTAGGCGTAGTGTGTCCCCACCGCCTTCTACTTCTCTTGGCTTTTCAGGTCTCTTGTCCTCGGTCGTGGGTTTGACCCCGACCGAATTGTCGGGCCGTACACGCCCGACCGTTGTCCGGTCCTCTAGAGTGCGCTCGTCGATCACGCGTGATCCGCCAGCGCCCTCCTCGTCTATTGACCCCGCCTTAGGACCCAGCGAGCCCGCAGCGGCCGCATTAGCAGATGACCCCTTTCTAGCCGATGAGCCAGAGGACATGAACATCGTCGTCGCCTCGCCGAGGGGACCGAGGAGGACCTCTTGGAGTACGACGACGATGATTATGACCTATTGGACCGTGTCGAACGTCCTGACAGAGACGGAGCTCTCTAGTGGACTGTTTAAATATCTTAATGCCAAACTAAACAATATGGGTAAAGTCCAGGCCGATTTAGTCACGATGCTACAGAGCATCTCCACACGGTTAGATGCACTGACAGTCGCCTCGGCTAGTACTCCGACTCCTCGTGGTAGCCGAGCTCCTGCGGCACGGGTGAGCGTAGCCTCGCCAGTGGTTGCAGGAGTACAGGCCGATGCGCCTGCGGGGCCGTCCGTAGCGACAGTTTCGCCGTTATTAAAAGACTTAAAGCCGCCTAGTTTTGGTGGCGAGGAGAAGGAGAGAAACAAGGACTCGGTCAATATGTTTCTAGCGAAGTGGTCAGATTTGCACGCGCTACGACAGCAGCCTAGCCGTATACAGCCCGTAGAGGCTAGCCTCTCATTAACCGGCAAAGCGTACAACTGGTGGATGAGTTTGACAACTCGTCCAGCCACTTGGACGGAGTTTGAAACGATGTTTCGAAAAGAATTTTCGCCTGTTAATGAGGCAAAGAGAAGCTGGGAGTTATGGGACAAGTGCTCGATGGAGAACAAATCCCTAACTCTGTACATCTCAGACTATAGGGAGATAGTACTCAAGCTAAAGGGAATCGATGCATTCCAGACATTGCGAGGCTTTAAGAGAGGCCTCAAAGATGATTACCTTAAGTACGTAGAGCCCTTATAGCCTAAAGACTTAGCAGAGGCAATTAAGTACGCGCAGATATTCGATGACATCAAGCGCCGTAGTGCGCGTGGTGGTTCGAGCAGGGCCAAGGGTAGTGAAAAGAGGAGGTCAGGCCTTAAAAGAAAAGGGTTCCGCAGTGATAAACAAGGGGATAGGACGGACCAGGAAGGACAGGGTGGTCATTGGTCTAAAAAACCGCGACCATCCAGGAAGAAAAGAGACACCGAAATCCAAAAGAAAGAGCAATATATTAAAGCGCGAAAGGAAAATCGTCGCTTTAATTGCAATGAAGTAGGGCACACGAAGGCTGAGTGTCCAAAGCCTAAAGCCAGCACGAGTGGCAACAACGAGCCCAAACAAGATGGTAAATCTTCTAGACAGTTGCATACAGTGCAGAGACTCCCTCTCAGTTCCGCAGAGTTCAGAGAGGTGACAGTGTGTCATTGTGATGAGCATCACGCTTGTTTAGTGACACCAGCGATGTGGCAGCCTACTGTAGGTCCGCATGACATGGTGCGCATGTATGGCACCATAGGTGGCCGTAGAGTCACAGTTTTTATTGATGATGGAGCTAGCCACAACTTCTTGAACTACTCGTTAGTCAAGAAGTTGGGGTTGACTGAGACCCAGAGTGATCATGAGTATACTGTTGGCCTAGCCAACGGATATGACAAAACGGTATGGAATACCATAGTATTGGGGGTCCCATTATCTATGCAGGACTACGAGGCTTCGCTTGACTTTTAGGTCATGCACTTAGCCAGAGCAGACGTATATCTAGGCACAGGGAGTGGTTGTATGGCTTGGGCCCTAGTCTAGCTCGGAATTACTTACATAATACGCTATGTTTTGAGCATGGAGGTAGAGTCATTACCCTGCAAGGCGACCGCACTGTCCCCGCCACACCACTTATTTCCTCCATGGAGCTGTGTACAACGGTCCGCAGAGACCAGATAGCAGAGGTATATGCTTGTTACCCTCTTTTGAATTTTGATTTCGTAGATGAAACGATAAATGATGTTTGCGTAGACAAACAAGGAAAACAAAATAACCTTGGACGAGACCCACTATTTGAAAACCCTGTTTGGCATGCATGTGATTCAAACAAGAAAAAATCCAAGGTGAATGGGACATTAAAGAAAAAGTACGTAGATACTTTAATGAATTTACTAGAGGAATTTCATGATGTTTTTCCTGATGATTTACCAAATGGTTTACCACCATCTAGAGAAGTAGACCATGGCATCGAAGTTATGCCAGGATCAAAACCTATAAGCAAACCTGCTTATAGATTAAGTCACTCCGAGGCACAGGAGGTGGAAAAACAATTGACGTAATATTTGAACAAAGGCTTTATTCGGCCTAGTTCAAGTCCGTGGGCATCGCCTATTCTTCTGGTAAAGAAGAAAGACGGATCTATGCGGATGTGCATAGACTATAGGGCTCTTAATCAGATAACGATTAAGAACAAGTATCCGATGCCACGCATGGATGAGTTGTTTAATCAACTCTATGGATCTAGATACTTCACAAAAATAGACCTGAGATCTGGGTATCATCAGGTTAGAATAAAAGCAGAAGATGTTGCAAAGATAGCATTTAGGACCCGTTTCGGGCATTTTGAGTTTTTGGTTATGCCATTTGGGCTAACCAATGCTCCAGCGACATTTATGACGCTGATGGGCAGCATTTTACGTCCATATCTGAAAAAATTCGTAGTAGTTTTCCTAGATGATATTCTTGTGTATAGTAAGACACAGAAAGAACACATAGAGCATTTGCGTCTCGTGTTCGAGTTGTTGCGAGAGCACAAGCTTTTTGCAAAGAAGAGAAAATGTGAATTTTTTGAAACAGAAATTCACTACCTTGGCCATATTATATCCGCCGATGGTACACGGATGGAGCCAGAAAAAGTAGAGGCTATTCTTAAATGGCCAGCGTCGAAGAATCTCGAGGAACTGCAGATTTTTCTTGGCATGTCGGGGTTCTACCGACAGTATGTGAAGGACTACGTGAAGATCGCAGTCCCGTTGTGTTACATTCCCGTAACGCCGCTACGGGCATTACCACAAGAGGGGACGGCCTCTGGCTCACCACCCAGCCATAGAGGAAGAATGAGGATTGCCCCTCATCCCCCAGGCTATATAGTGTGTGGCCTGCCGTCCACACTAGCCTGGCCGCCCATGACTCCGCATGGGCGTCCTCTCCCACTGAACCCCGGATATGGCCATCCGGTCTGCCGTCGGTCACAGGCGTTACAGCCTACGTGACATTACCCCCCCCTTAAGAAGAGTTTTCGTCCTCGAAAACAAACTGGGGAAACCTTTTGGAAATTGCACTACGGCGTTCCCAGGTTGCTACTTCTCATCCCTATCTGTCCATTTAACAAGTACCTCCTGGTACACTTTATGTCGGGTTTGTCTGTCACGATACCCAAGAATCCTTTCTGGTTCATGTGGTATCTTTGGTGGCTCTATCAAGTCCACTAAATCTTTGGAGAAACTGCGTTCTCTAACCCGTGAACTGATTTCTTCAGTTTACTGACATGGAAGACAGGATGGACTTGAGAACTCTCCGGTAACTCAAGTTTATATGCTACGTCCCCAATCTTCTTAAGGATGTTAAAAGGAACACAATATCTCGGAGAAAGTTTATCACACTTTCCCGTTTTCATGGTTTCTGACTGCGCAGGAACCTTGAGGAATACAAAGTCACCTTCTGTAAAGGTCACCTTTCTTCGTCCTTTATCCGCATAAGTTTTAGCGCGATCCTGAGCGCTACGAATGCTCACGCGTGCAGCTTTGAGCATATCATTCATATCTTCAAGGAAATCCTTGACAGATTGAATCTTCTCCTTTTCTAGGCCTACAACCATCGGAGATCTCGGCTGGAATCCATACATTAACATGAATGGTGTAAATCCAGTCGTTTTGCTGAGTGTTTGGAGCTGTTATAGGCAAACTCCAATAAGGGCAAGTATTCTTCCCAATTTGATTGCTTCTTACTTACATAAGAATGCAACATATCCTCGAGTATTTGGTTAACTTTTCAGTTTGACCATCAGACTCCGGATGATCTACCATACTCATACTCAGAGTAGTATCCAATTTTTGAAGACTTTCCTTCAAAAATGACTGTTGAACTTTCTATCTCTATCCGACACTATATCTGCGGGCAGGCCATATAGCTTATAGAGATGTTCAATAAAGAGTTTTGCCAACTCTGGCGTTTTAATAGTTTTCTCGTGGTAATAAACTTTGCCAGTTTAGTTCACCTGTCCACTACCACCCACACCGAGTCATTCCTTCGACTCGTCTTGGGTAAACCGGTAATGAAATCCATGGAAATGTTTCCCATTTCCCTTGAGGAATCTCCAGTGGACGGAGTAGTCCTCCAACCTTAAGACGTTCATGTTTATTGACCTGGCACTTACTGCATTTCAGCACATAAGTCTGGACGTTCTTAAACAAACTAGGCCAATAAAACTGTCTTTTTACTAGTGCATAGGTCTTCTGAATCCCAGGATGACCTGCACTTGGACTATCAAAACTATACCCCGAAGACTCGGCTAGCCTCTTCGGACTAACTGTCGCTTCGCTACCCGCCGCACCTACGGCCAGTCTCTCCGGACTAGCATTACGTGCCGGCGAGGAAGGTGGGCGAGGCTGTGACAAAGTGCGTACGCGTACAGCGCGCCAGACCTCTGTAAAGACGGGATCATGCTCACACAAGCCATGATTTGGTATTTCAACCAAAACCCCAAGGCAAATTTCATGCCTTGATTTTGCATCATGTCATTAGCGCAGAAGCTAATGTACTGGAGAGCATTTTAGTAGCGTAAGTTCTTAGACTATACTACTAGATATTTGTAGACTACGCTACCATGTTGTATCACCAACTTGTTAAAACTTCTCCTTGGAAAGCTCTACGGCCATAGGAGAAATAAAGTAGAGCCAATCTTTGCACAAGCATATGCTCTAGAATCTTGTTGAGTTCAACTACCATCAATCTACGGATGGTTAAACTCAACTCAAATCAGAGTAAATGTAACTTTTGAAAATTTCCATTCAAATATAACAATCAAACTTCCTATCTCTTATGCCATACTATATATGCGAGCAGATCATATAGTATGTGGAGATGTTTGATAAAGATTCTTGCACCACTACGGGTGTC
This sequence comes from Cibotium barometz, assembly GCF_041138505.1. Classification (NCBI taxonomy): domain Eukaryota; kingdom Viridiplantae; phylum Streptophyta; class Polypodiopsida; order Cyatheales; family Cibotiaceae; genus Cibotium; species Cibotium barometz. The sequence continues at coordinate 7,453,325 of NC_141053.1, forward strand.
TGGAATTACATCCATTCACTTACAACTCTTTGTTGCTATTACCAAACATATCCCTTCAAGTATTGTCTGGACTCACACAACTATTCGAGTTTATGTTATATTTGAGGATATCCCTCCTTTCTCTCAAGAAAGGTTTTTGTCCTCAAAAACTCTACCGTCAAGCGGACTACGCGCTAGTGTCATAGGTCCAAGAACAAATCTAGACCGTGTTTAATATCATATGTTATATTCTTGAGTCCTTCCAAGAAACTTTTAAACATTTTGCAAACGAAGATGTGGTATAGTGTCTACGCACATATGGTGGTACTATTGATAAAATGCTTTGCAACAGATCAGTGGTTTCACACTTGTAACAAAGTGCTTCATTGTTGCATATTATTACCCTTCATAAGCGGTTACACACTTATGAATTATTTGGGTGGGTTGTACCATCTATCAAGAAAAATTTCAAACTTCTTATAACCACATTATTTGGGTGCTCTGATACCAGTGTTACATTCCCGTAACGCCGCTACGGGCATTACCACAAGAGGGGACGGCCTCTGGCTCACCACCCAGCCATAGAGGAAGAATGAGGATTGCCCCTCATCCCCCAGGCTATATAGTGTGTGGCCTGCCGTCCACACTAGCCTGGCCGCCCATGACTCCGCATGGGCGTCCTCTCCCACTGAACCCCGGATATGGCCATCCGGTCTGCCGTCGGTCACAGGCGTTACAGCCTACGTGACACGTTGACTGACCAGTTACAGTTAAAAACAAAAAACATTAGTTGGGGGAAGCCCAACAGAAAAGCTTTGATAAGCTCAAGGTGACCGTAGAGCAGCTGCACCTGTTTTGACTATTGTCGATCCAAATGAGCCATTTGTTTTGGAAACAGACGTTAGTAATGAGGCCATTGGGGCCGTACTTATGCAAAGGAGGGGACGCCCAATTGCATTTGAGAGTAAAAAGTTAGATCGTGCACAGCGTAACTACTCGGCTTATGAGCGAGAGTTACTAGTGATAGTTCATGCACTGAAAAAGTGGAGACACTATTTATATGGTGCTACTTTTGAGGTCCGGACGGACCATGAAAGTCTGAAATGGCTTTCAAGTCAAAATGAACTGAAGGGTAGAAAAGCTCGGTGGGCGGAGATTCTACAGGAGTTTGACCTTCAGATACGTTACCAAAAAGGTAAGTATAACGTGGTGGCAGATGCACTTAGTCGCATGCCACAGATTAATGGACTTAGTTTCACAGTCTTCAAGAATGATTTCTTGGAGTCACTACGTGGTTTATGTGAGCATGATCCATCTTTTACAGAGGTCTGGCGCGCTGTACGCATACGCACTTCTTCACAGACGCGACCACCTCCCTCGTTGGCACGTGTTGCTAGTCCGGAGAGACTGGCCGAAGGTGCAACGGGAAGGGAAGCGAGAGTTAGTTTGAAGAGACTAGTCGTGTCTTTCGGGTATAGTTGGGAGCCCGAGAGCTCTGACGTAGGCCCTTCATCACCTTTGACTGCCACGGCTTCAAAGGGGAGTGATAAACTTCGTTGGGGGGAGAAATATGCTAATTACTCCATTGACGAAGGGTACTTACTCTACAAGGGTAGAGTATGTGTACCAACTATTGGTGACTTTCGGGCCCAAATTCTTAAAGAAAGTCATGATAGTCCAAGTGCGGGTCATCCTGGGATTCAAAAGACCTATGCACTAGTAAAAAGACAGTTTTATTGGCCTAGTTTCTTTAAGGACATCCAGACTTATGTGCTGAAATGCAGTAAGTGCCAGGTCAATAAACATGAACGTCTTAAGGTTGGAGGACTACTCCATCCGTTGGAGATTCCTCAAGGGAAATGGGAAAGCATTTCCATGGATTTCATTACCGGTTTACCCAAGACGAGTCGAGGGAATGACTCGGACAGGTTAACTAAAATGGCAAAGTTTATCGCCACGAAGAAAACTGTTAAAACGCCAAAGTTGGCAAAACTCTTTATTGAACATCTCTATAAGCTATATGGCCTGCCCGCAGATATAGTGTCGGATAGAGATAGAAAGTTCAACAGTCATTTTTGGAGGGAAGTCTTCAAAAAGTTGGATACTACTCTGAGTATAAGTATGGCAGATCATCCGGAGTCTGATGGTCAAACTGAAAGAGTTAACCAAATTTTAGAGGATATGTTGCGTTCTTATG
>NC_141053.1:7463000-7705500 GCF_041138505.1 Cibotium barometz
CCTCTACACATGCTGAACGTACTGTCTTTTCTGCTCCTGTGTGGATAGCCCCTAATACACGTGAAGAGTGCGCTGAATGCCCTAGATGCTGCCCATATCAATGAAGTACCTGGGTGCCTGTGCTTGGTGGTTTTCTCGTGTGGACTCTTGGCCGGGAGGTGCCTGGTGCCTGGTGCTTGGTAATATAAGTGATTGCTGAAATTTCACCATCCAAATGGAATTTGTAGCTGCTTGAAGACCAAGGGCTTGGCCCTTGGAGCATAGTCACATGGGACACAAAATGGGGACGGGGACGGAAAATATTGAGAATGGCCATTCCCTGTGACTATAGAGTGACATGGGACGGGAATGAAAACGGGAAGATGCTGCCATCCCCAACATTCCCGAGTCTAAAAATGCCCATTCACTCTGACTATGCCTTGGAGATTATCCAGTACTTGGTTTGGCTAGGGCAGGCTTGAATGTTTCACACTTGGCCAGAGATAGAAGTTGTGTGTCGCTGATGCAGAACTTTTAGGCTACTCAAAAAGTACACCAATTGAGATTTTTGCTGTGGCAGACCATATATTGGGCATTCAAGGGCACCCTGAGTTTGAGATGGATGTAGTAATAGATATTATCGAAAGTCGTATGGCCTTGGGAGTTATATCGGTAATTGTTTACAACTTTACCATTCTTACGTGGCTCTTGAACAAGATTTTAAAAGGTTTTGGGAGGATTTGCAGCAATAAAAGCCCAATGAACTGTCAATTCATCCACCACTTCTAGTAAATATGGGCGGATAATTAAGCGCCTATGGACAGTGAAAAATCAGTAACTACGGGAGGATCTTGGGCGTAAGGCCAGCCGGGAAAAAAATAAAAAAATTATGAACTATAGAGCAAGGATTGTCCATACTTGCAAACGGCACGTATAGAGTACCTTCTTAGTGTACTTTTTTTGAATCCTGTATCTGTCTTGCGTCTAGTATCCCATCTTGCTGTCTTGCAACCCGTCCCACCCTGTTGTGCAGCCAGTCAGGGACCTTGTGGGTCTCTCTCTCTTTCTCTCTCACACACACACACACACATATTAGAATGGAAGAAAGGATGTCAAGACACTTTATCAGTGATATGGGATTTAAGACCAAAAAAACCTTTGTTTAGTAATGTCAAAAGATGTCATTTCAGGACGAAAGAAGGGATGTGGCAACCCTGCCCACCTTCTGCCACTCTGTCGGGTCTCTTCATAGCTAACTAGAATTTGTGATTATGACCTTTGCATGGGAGGAAAATATAAGTGGACCTCACTTGAGTTGCTGTATGCGGAAGATATGGTGTTCTTTTCAAATAGGTAGGAGAATCTACAAAGTTGATGCATGTCTTGGATCGCTCTGCTCTGGGCCATATATGAATGTGGGAAAAACAAACTTTGAGGTTGTTGAGCTCTTTGAATATCTCGTTATTCATTTCCATCAAATCATAAGTGGCATAGACGTTTAGAACGCAGGATTGAGGCAGGTAATGGACCAGCTACTATAAAACATGTAAGCCCAACGGGGGCGTGCAGTGACAGACTCAACCACAAAGGAGGAGAGGAGACAATCCATTGTCTGAATTTTATGGGCTCTAATCTGTGGGCTGTTTTTGTCTTTCAAGTCCTGGTGGTATGGGACACTTAGGAATGAGCTGGGAAGACAACGTCGTTAGATGTGCTTGGGGTGGTCTTTGAATTGCTGGATACCTATGAAAAGCAGGCACTTTTGCTGTGTACAAGACGAGTTTGCATGAAGCCTTTGAGCGTTTAGATGCCTGCGAGGAAGGAGAACTCTGTCGGGCCTTATTATACACCAGAGAAGAGAGCTTTTTCTGTCTAACAGAGGTGTACATAGGGCTGGTTTGGTCCTGTGGAAGGCTGAGTCCCATGCCCATCCCTTATGGGAGGCACACATATAAGAGCCTCACTCTTTTTGGATCTTACTGGGCTGCTTTCTTTGTGCGTGTGGCTGTAAGCAGCAGGGCTTGTCTCTGTGCATTGGCTGGCTTTCTGGAAAAGGCGCACTTGTGCTGCTGAGGAGTAAAGAGAAGAGTCGGGGCTGTAGCATCCCGTACAGCAGGCCGTACAAAGGGGCCTTTGGGGGCTGGCCTACAGGCAGGGGAGGTCATGGACAGGTGGGCACCTGTGTTGGGCTCAGAGAGGCAGCGGCCTTTCCTTTAAAAGGATGGATGTGGGGCATAAGTGATTAAAGTTTGCTTTTAGCAATTTTAATGCCTAAAATAGGGGGGTAATGAGATTAGTGAAGATAGGTTGATATAGGTCATAGTTACCACGTACAGGTGCCTGGTATGCTGGCCATACAACAGGGTATGAGGCAGGTTTATGGCGGGAAATAGACATGGCAGATTGGGGCAGGCTTGTACAAGGCAGCCGACAAAGGAGGAAAGTAAACAAGGCGCCATATGCATGCAAAATTTAGGGGCCACGGTCTTTGGGAAAAAGCATTGTGCTATTTTTTAGTTTTTAAAAAAGCATAAAGGCTGTTTTTTACAAAAACGTAGACAAGGGAGGTTGTTTTTCCCTTGTGCATGCCTAAAAAGAGTGCCTACTTGATTTTTTAAAGTAAAAAAGTACCCTTGAGGAGCATGTTGAACATCTCCAGATTGTCTTGGGGATTTTGAGAGGAGAGCGACTGTATGCTATTTAAGTGTGAGTTCTTTTGCAAGGAGCTCATATACCGAGGTCATTGGATTTCTAGGGATGCTATGAGCAGTGATCTTGAACGGTTCTAGAAGGTGATGCAACTTCTTCATTGTCTTTCTTAAAAAGTCAGTGAAGGATTATTCAGATCTGACTGTTCTTTTTAGGAACCTCCTCAAAGGACAGGGACGAAAATCGAATAGGCCTATTACTTGGAATGAGAGGCTTTTGGAGGCTTTTCGTACTCTCAAGCTTAAGGTGAAGGACTCACCTTTTTGGACTTACCGGATCCAGGAAACTATTCGTGGTTGAGACTGATGTTAGTGATTATGCGATAGGGGCTCCCTTGCTCGGGGAGGACCGACTTGTGGCTTTTGAGAGTAGGAAACTTGATGAAACCTAGGTCAGATGGAAAATTTAGGAGAGAGTTATATGTGTTGATTGACACATTGAAAAGAGGACATTATTTATATGGATCCAAATTTGTTGTTTTGGCTAACCATGCGTTGAGAAAGGCACAGTGGGAAAAACTTTGAACCGGGTTGCATATGCTTTGAGTAGGATTAAGGAGGAGAATCTTTTGAGTTCATTGAGATTAGTGCTGACTTATATAATTTCTTGAGAGAGCTATGTTAGACCAATCAGCATTTTGGTCCATATTGGCAGTAGGTTTAGGTGGGAAGGTCCATAGTTTTAGACCAGGACTCAGGGGTCATACCACCTGCTAGGGTGGCTGGTAGTTAGTACTTGATTCGGAACGGGTTGTTGTTTTGGGATGATAGAGTTTGCGTTTCGGATTGTGCTGAGATTAGGAACATGATCCTATTTGAATGTCATGACGCTGCCAGGGGTATAACGAACTTATGATGTGGTAAAACGGATGTTTTATTGGCCTTTAAATGAAAGGCAGATGTTGGATTCCGAAAAAGATTGGTGAGGTGGAACCACCTATAAGCTAGAATTGCCTCCTAATGTGCGAGTTCATCCAATTTTCTATGTGAGTAGACTCAAGAAGAAACTAAGTGTAAACTCTCCATAGACCACATCCAAGCATCATATGACACCTAGAATTGAAACCCTAACGAGGTTTTCATATACCTGACATCATATGCATTGCATGACCGGGATAGATTGTGGCTAGCGACTCATCACCCGATTGTAGAGTCCTTTGAACTCACCCCCGAGCCCGAGGTCTGATTGCCGCCAGCGTTCTTGGTACTGATGCCCCCAACCTAGCGTCTCATACCACTAGACTGAACCACCCACCGTGCAACTCCATAGCCATGAGATGTTGCACGCCTTTGGGAGCCCTCTTGTCTATTGCGTAGATACCTGAATAACTCATAAGTGTCCCACAAGGTCACTTATATAACAGTAACCTGGCCCTTGCTTTATTTATAAGCTCTTAGCCATCATTAGCTCTAATGGTATTAATTATAAGCTCTTAACTAATCTAGACCTCATCTTGCTAGTGCCCTTAGTCTACGTGTGGTGAACCCTCCAGGTCCCCATGCCCTAGCTACGTCCTAACCCTAACCCTGGTAAGTCCATGTTCCAAGCCCTAATCCTAGGCTTGTCCGGATGTAACATACTCTCCTCCTCGTGTTCAATTCACGTCCTCGTTAAGGAGACAAGCCTATGTAAGTGAATCCCTGTGATGAACATGCGTCCATAGCTCTACTGTCTTGTAAGACTCCTCTTGGAGACCCTGCTACAACGATCCACTTGCTTATTGTCAATCCAACTCTCATCCAAGAGCTGAATCCCAATGGGACATCCAGTCTTAAAGTGCAACTAGCTCTAGTGTACCAACCTTGGCACAGACCCACATCACAACTCAACTGTCATACCAAATGGCATCTTGCATTAGTTGTCGGTAAACACTAGTCCACTTCATATGCATAAACAAGTTCAAGTGCCATGTACTTCCAATACAATATTCCAATCACAAAATCTTCCTTGTCCAATCCTCATCTAAAACTAACGAAGATTGTGATTTCACACATAACCAATAGATACCCATGTCTACTTTATGGCAAGCATAAAACTCCCCATCAATTTTTGCATTTTGTTCCATGTCATCCAACTCGAAGACAACACACGGCTTCTAGCTACTTTTCACCCCACCAAATCGGAATGATCTTAAGGTTACCTAAGGTCCATGCAATCCCATTAATAGAGATCGTGAAGGACAATAGTCCACTCCTAACACATCCATGGGCTACACCCCATCAAATAGGTGGAAAGTCCATATGACTACTTCCCCCACTACAACCCAACCTTGAAGCAACCGAATCCCTGTCTTAACACCAAGGTCAAACCTTAGTGCAACTGGACGGTAAACCTAATCCATGCAAAGTCAAGAACGAAAGATACCGCCATGTTCACACCCCAATCCTTCTCCATGGCTTCCATAGTTAACTCTATTGGCTCTCGATGAGAAGCCACCCAGAAACCTCAGCATAGGCATCTTGGATCATGACCATCACCACACAAGACTTCCTAACTCGGCATCTTGTCCTGGGTTAGACCAATTTCCGACAAGATTGCCTCCCACTTGTCACTAGTTGGCATAGTTGTTTCCGTATGACGTACGATGTCATATCATACGGAATACCATATGGATTTTACTGGGGATTTTTTTTTGCATTTTTTTATGTAAATTGTTCTTTTTAAAAAATTTCTTTTGGGAGCAATGGTCTTGTTTTTGCTTGTCTATGGCTGTTTGAGCTTCCTCTGTACTGTGATGCTTCCCTCCTTTTTAAAATACTTCATATCTCGAAATTGGAAATACCTAAGTTTATAAGTAATTTTTTAAAAACATCGTATTTTATTGCATGATAAGAATTTTTTTTATAGCATACCGTATTTTCCTTATGGTATCGTACTTGACAACTATGCTAGTTGGACATTCGCTACGCTTCCGGACCTATGGATGGGCTGTAGAGTGTGGACATGACACCTCGGCAAGGGACTTACGTCTACGCCAAGGGTCATGTGGACTGGCACCTCATGGTAGGGGACTAATGTATACACCAAGGGCCAGTAGGCTAGATAATGATAGGCTAGGGATCTTGGTCCACGCCTATATCCAGATTACAATATTTCGGTTGGCCAGGTGATGTAATATCTACGCTTGGAATTGCTGCCTGCTACAAGCTAAATGAAAGGGAGATTGTCCAATACATTCTTATGCATGGCATACTTGCATGCTTGGAATTGTTTTTGCCTGAAATGTCTTATTGCTTGCAAGATGTGTGTGTCTAGTTTATGGGTAGAGGACGCCCTCTCATGAACTGTACGCTTGAATCTCTATTTTGACCTCACTTGTGGGCTGTAGACAGGTGGTAGGTGTGACCCTAAACTCTTTATTTAAGCTTATTTGTGTTTTAGCTTATTGTGTTGCTTTGTACGTCCACACTTCATTAAAGTAGCCAGACAACTTATAAGTGAGTTTGGGCATCCACACTTCATTAAAGACTGGGCGGATAGATTATAAATGAGTTTGGGCAGTTACCGGATGGTGGCAGTCCAAAGTCTCATAAATCAGGCACTCTTTTAAATAAAAGGGAGTGGACAACTTATTGGGCACCCTCTCCACTCATGGGAGAGGTGTGGCTCCTGTTGAGGTGGCCCAATAGCCACCCATTTTATGAATGGAAAGACTTATCCTCTCCCTTCCTCGTAGGGAATTAGGTGCCTACTTCATGAGGAGGAAAAGGAAGGCAATTTTCAGCATAACCAGTCCACACACCTACTTTTCGGCATGGTTTCTTGCTTCTCCTGCCCTTGAATCAATCAGAAAATAAGTGCTACATTGCTGTCCATCCCTTGGGAGTCCTTTTCAGCTATTATCTCTTGGATATGTACCTGCTGAAAATGCTTTGGAGCATTTCTATCGTCGACAATTTGATCAAAAACTGATTTCTTCTCTCAAAATCAGAAACTGCAGCGGTAAGAGCTTCTACAAATTCTCTTTTCCTAGGCTCCCATCCACCGTGGGGCCACTGGCTCGAGAGGCGTGAACCACTCCTCTGTGAGTGCCTCCTAAATGTCTCCCTCATAATCAGCCCCCCTCTAAAGTGACTCAGCCTCTCCACCTGGATCTCCTTTGGGAGACTGCAGAAGGCTTGCCAGTCTCCAAAACTACGTGCTGGGCTTGCCACCAATGGTCCCTAGGCTAGACGAGGCCGAGAACCCACCATATGACCCTGCTCTGTGCGTACCGCTGGGCTCCAGATGAGCGGCTGTCTGGCCCGCTCCTCATCACAAGTAGGAGGTCTCTGAGAAAGCCCCGGTCTCAGCAACTCCCAAGCTCGCAGGATGCTCAAGGCAAATCTGTCCTCCCATCCTCTACTGAGGCATGTCCTCCTCATCTCTATGAAGATCCATCGTATCTCTGGTGCCCAAGTGCCCCCTGCTGGGGGAGCCCTAGCCTGCAGTCGCTGAAAAAGAAGCTCCTTCCAAGGCTCAACGCCTGGAAGCAGTCCCCGAACAATAAGCTTCCCCAATAAGGCTCTACTCTGATCAACTTGATCTATAATGCCCAAGCCCCCCTGGGCCATTGGAAGAGTAATAATTGCCCAAGCAACCTTAGCCCGGGCTGGCTGACCATCCTGCCCAGACCAAAGAAAGTTCCTGATCAGCCTCTGTACCTGGCTGATGCAAGAGCTCGAGAAGATCTAGCAAGACGTGATGTACCACATGGTCGCTAAAAGCACCTGATTTGTCACCACCACCCTCCCAGCCAAGGATAGCCGAGCTGTACTCCAATACAAAAGCTTCTTCCGAATGCTTACAAGAAGCGGGGCGATCTGCTGCTGAGGTGACAAATCTAGTCCAATCTGGCATCCCAAATACCACACTGCTGTGCCAGGAGGAATCCATCTAAAACCCGGGTCTGGGCTCCATGCCGGAGTGGGAGCGCTACTGATCCAAAAGGCCACTATCTTGTGCCAATTGATCAATGCTCCCGAAGCTGCACTAAAAACCTGTAGCGACTGCTCTGCCCTTTGAAGATTGGCCTTTTGGCCATGCAAAAACAATCCCGTGTCATCAGCAAACTCAGCATCCTCACCCCGGACTAGGAGCTGGAGTCCTCTCAAACCAACCTCCTCTGCTGTCAGATACATGCTCATAGCCTCAGCAAAGAAGAGAAAAAGAAACGGGGCGAGAGGGCACCCCCGACGTACTGATCTGGTCAACTCAAAACTCGGCCCCCGTCCTCCTACCATCAGCACCTGGCTACGAGCTGTGGAATATAGAGCCGCCACTCCTCGAATCCAAACTGGCTCAAAGCCCAGGCGAAGCATAGTGCCCTCTCAGAAACCCCAATCGACTCTATCGTATGCCTTCTCAAAATCGAGAAGCATCACGACCAAGTCCTCACCGAGAAATCTAGCTCGGGCCGTCGCCTCCCAGAAGGTGAAAATGTTGTCAAGGATATTGCGCTCCTTGACGCTGGGTAGCATGAATCAACTCCCCAAGGAAGGGCTGGATCCTCAAACTCAAGGCCTTTGCTAAGACCTTGTAGACAGTATTGAGGAACGTAATAGGTCTCCAATGCCGAATATCATCTGACACTCCCTCCCCCTTGGGGATAAGAAAGATCAAGCCCTCTGAAAAGCTCTGTGGCATCACCCCAGTGTCCAAAACATACTGAAAGTCCCTGTGGAGGCCTGGCCCCAAAAGGTCCCAATAGCGCATTAAAAATGCAGGCGTCAATCCGTCCTCCCCAGGGCAACTATGGCGCGGAAGGACCTAAAGCCTCAACAAGATCAACCTCTGAAAGAGGCTCACCCAGAACTGTGCGCATACGATCTGTGACCCCTCTGCACATGGGCCCACACAGTCTATCTGCAAGCATCCCGTGCCTCCGCCGTTTCTGGCTCCGCTGAAAGCAGGTCTCTAGAGAACTCAGTGGCAATGGCTCTGATCTCCCCGGGCTCAGTGGCTACGGATCCGTCCTGCCTCCTGAGCTGGCGTACTCCTGCTTGAGCAAGGCGTGGTCCAGTAATCTCAAAGAACTCCCCAGTCACTCTATCACCAAGCTCCGTCCACTGAGAGGCCTGGCGATGATAGTAGAACTCATGTCTCTGCTCCTTTGCCTCTCTAACCTCCTGGCGTGCCTGGCTCAGCTGGGATGCCACCCACTCACATGGAGTCTGCTGCTCCTGAAGGCGCTGGAGCGAAGCAAGGCTACGTCTCAAACGACGCTCCCGCTCTCGTGTCTCTCCCAACCATGTCAAGGCTACAACGTGCAAAAAAGAGCTGAGCTCGATGAGTCCCTGGGCACACTGGCCTGCTGCATCCTGGTCAGAGCTCTGGCTATCATGCCAAATCCTTTCAATGTCCTCAGAAAGACTAGGATCTGTAAGTACCCTCTCTGGGATCCTCAACTGCAAGCTGGTCTCCCGTGTCCTCTCCTCAAGTGTCAAAATAACTGGCGCATGGTCTGAAAAAGAGGTGCCAGCGAGAATGCCAACGGAGCCCGTATGCTCCCCGAACCTATCGCCCACATAGAAGCGATCAATCTGTGATAGATTAGTCCCTCCCTGTCGGCGATCCGATCGAGAAAAACTAAGATTGTCCTAAGAGTGGGAGAAAGCCTCATAATGCCATGCATCAGTGATCCGCAGTGTCATGCAAAATCGCTCCCAAGCTGCAAGCTCCGTGCCGTGCACTGTAACATGACTGCCTCCCACCCTATCGGCCGGGTCCTCAAGCATGTTGAAGTCTCCCCCGACACACCAATGTGCGGCCTCTGGCAATGCATCCGTAACAAGGGTCCAGAACTCTGCTCTGGCACTAGCATGGTTGGGCGCATAGACATTGAGCACGCCAAAGAGCTCATCATGCATCCTCAAAATGACATACTTGTGCTCTACCAGGCACAATGACCCCGCGATCCACAATGGCCTGTCGCCGCCATACATCTGCAATGACCATACATACTCCTCCCTGCCCACCCAAGGGGCCAAACCCTGCAGACGAAAATGTGTCCCATCTACCAGGCATCACCGAACCGTATCTCCGGATCCTGCTCACTCAAATGGTATTCCTGCATCATCTGAATATCAATACTGCCCCCAACCAGGCATCTCTGAAGCTCCTGTCTCAAGCAACCACGATAACGTACATAGTGTGCGCCACCAAGGCCCTGTACATTCCATGAGATGATCCTCATGGATGACTTGCTGAGGTGGAGGCTGTCTCAGCCGTACGGCGGGCCTTCGCAAGCGGCTTGGATGGAGAATAGTCCCCATCCAAGCGGCTATGAATCTGCCCACCCAGTGTGCTGCAAGAATCTCGGATCAGGCGCCAGTGGCTGTGTCCCATGGCGACTCCCTCCCGCTCAGAGAGAGCAACCTCGTGTATGCATACATAACCTGGCCGAGAAGCTTTTCAGCAACACCATTGCTATATGGGTTGAATTCAAAAGAGAATTTATGCTCAGTTTCTGCCTCTCAATTTTGCGAAGAACATACGCAAAAAGTGGGATTGGTTGGGTCTGAAATCAAGCACTGCTTATGTATCAAACTTTTGGAAGGTACTGTTGGAAGTGATTCCCTTTATAAAGATAGATGAAGAGGAATTTTGAGTCGGGGCTACAACCCATCTTGCAAAATGCACTTGAAATTTACACCAATCAAACTCTCCAACAACTCATAAATTCAGCTTTAGCCTCTGAGCAACTAAATGTCAAAGATTGACCTAAGCATGGGAAAAGGGAAGGACAAAGCTCGTTTTAACATGCAAAAAGGTGGACAGCCACCAAAAAGGGACTTCTAAGGGTACTAAAAGTGTTTTGAAAACTGACAATGTTTAAGAGAAGAAGTTGGTTTTAGCATCCCTTTTTGGTGGACAGCCACAAAAGAGGGACTCTTAGGATACCAAAAGCTGAAAATGTTCAAGAGAAGAAGCCATGGAGCAAGAGGAGCTCACATGGATTATCTCAACAGCAAAGGGTACAATACATGCAAGAGGGAAAATGCTTTAAATGTGGTAGTAAAAATCACATATCATGTCAATGTACAAGTAAAGACAAGAAAGAAGATGAGCCTAAAGTGCATGTGAGTATGGTACCCGATGTGCAAGGCAATACAAGACATGCAAGCAAGGATAGAGCAATATGTAAAACATGGGGACAACTTAAAGATCAGCCCACCTTATTCATGTTTGATGACTCCTCTACCGACAACTTCATCTTCACCCGAATGGTTACTGCTTTGAGGATTGAAGTGGGAGACATGAAACTGCATGTTCAACTTTTGTTGAAAAGGATGTAAAGGTCACTCCTCTCATTGGAAAGCTGCAAATTCACATCCAAGGTTACCTCGATCATGAGAACTTCCTTATTGCACCTCTTAATGGATGTGATATATTGCTTAGCAAACCATGGTATGCTCGCCTTAAATCCAACAAGAACTACAAGACAAACAAACACTCTTTTATGTACAAAGGCTGAGAGCATCTTATGGAGGTATGTTTAAATGGTCAAAATATGAAATTGATACTTTTCTTAAGCTCAAGAATGCCATTACATCGGGACCAGTTTTGATTATTCTTGATTTATAAAAGCCATTCAGTGTTGAATGCGATGCATGTGGTAGTTGCATAGGAGCTGTCCTAAATCAAGGAGGACATGCCGTTGCATATGAGAGTAGAAAGTTGCATGATGCCGAGCCTTCTCTTGGCATCTATGAGAAAGAGCTATTGGCTGTAATTCATGCTCTATGGTATGGAAACACTACTTATTGAGAGCTGAATTTAGAGTCAAGACCGATCACCAAAGTTTGTGGTATTCTCTGATGCAAACCAAGCTTTCAGAGAAGCATATGAGGATGCTCAATTTCCTCTCTATGTTTCATTTTCAGATTTTGCACACCCCTGGCAAGAAGAATGTGGTTGCAGATGCTCTATCAATAAAACCATATGTGGCTGCAATTTTAGTCGTCACATCAGGACTTATCTTGGATGCAAGACATGTATTGTTTGGATGTTGAATTTGCAAATATATGGGTTGATTTGATGGTTCGTCATGCACAGGTCTCGTATGTAGTGAAAGATGGCTATCTTATGAAAGATAATTGTCTATGTGTAGTTTCTAACATGAGACAAAAAGTTTTGGATGAATGCTATGCTCCCCCTTATGTAGGACATAGAGGAATTTTGTGTACCACTCAAATGATTGAGAGGTATTTCTTTTGGTGAGACATGATATAACTATCTCCTAATTTTTTGGGATTATATCACTAATCTTTTACATGCATGGACATGGGTGTATGACACTGCATGCAATCATGGCATGTCTTGGCCATGCTTCCCTAGAGAGTGTCAGTTGCATCTTGGAGACCCAGGCCATGAAGGAGGATGTGAACATGGCTTCTTGGAGACCCTGGCCACATAGGTGCATGTGAAAGTGACTATGGGTATTTGATGGATCTTGGAGAGCCAAGTGCCATAGTCTGTAAGGATTTCACGTACATGTGAATAGATGGGGTTTCTTCCAAAATATGTATCAAGATGCATACATTGTGTGCATGGTTTATTTTAACTTGTGTGTATTGTTTTCTATGCTTAGATAATGCTTGGATTTCATCTCATGTAGGGTCCATGAATCCGGGGACGCCTGGACTGCACCCGTGGGCCAGTGTGCTGCACAAACTATCTTACGTTCACCTGTAGTGTGTGGATTTGTACAGAAGAAACAGGTATTTGAAGGCCAATGAAGAGTTATAACCAAAGGTGTTCACATACATTAATAATGAGGCTGGGCATTCACACTCATTAAATGAGGCCGGATACCTTTGTTGTAGTGTGGGGCCCTTCATGGAGCTGGTTGCCCTCTTCTATGAAGCATATGAGCCATCAAAAAAACATGTGGAGATTAGGAGCTATCCACTCTCTACTTTCAAGGCTGCCCACTCTTTGCTCATGCATGTGCATGCCTACCTACACGCATGCGTGCAACATGCAAAGCTACTTATATGCATGCATGTCACATGCAAGCCCACCTACATGCATGCATGCTACATGCAAAGCTACCTTCATGCATGCATGCTACATGCAAGCCCATGCAAGCCCATGCAACCATACAAGCAATACAAGCTTCCCCTATGGTTCAACTTGAGAAAGGAAGGCTGAAATTAGGGTTTTCAGCAAAAAGACCTGAAATTACAGCAAATATAAGAGCTGTTTTGTTGAATTTCAGTCATTGGGAGTGTGTGGGAGAGTGAACACCACTTGGAAACACTTTTGGAAGAAAATACACTAGCAAGCTTGGATATGGAGTTGGGAAGGAAAAAGTTCAGAAAATACAGCCAAAAAGCCTCAAGAAGAGGGGCACCAACTTCTACAAGACAGGGAAGAGATATGATGAGATGTTCACCCTAGGTGTCAGGTAGAGAGAACAAGTGACTTGTGGTAGAAGCTAGGATGGACACATGGCTGGTTTCTCCCTTTGTACAAAGGGGATAAGGTTTGGGTGGTGGGCATTGAGTTTTGTCTACCACGAGACATGAGTGTGTGTGAACACAGGGCTGGTCATAATTTATAAGTGAGTTTTGGTCACCCAAAACTTAATGAAGTGTGTACATACTCACTTATAAATTAATGGTAATTCCTAAGGCTAGGTTTATGACCAATACTTTACACATTGGTTAGGCAAGCATGAAAACAACATGCAATTTTTATTTTTTATTTTTTCAAGAAAGAGACTTCTATGAAGTATGAAAATAAGCATACAATAATCACGGCTATAAGCTGGAATAAAATAGAATCACCCCAATATGTAAGATGATTTCAATTATTCAGGAGCATTATGATGCCATGAGAGACCTGTGGGACTAGAGGAAAAGAAAATGCCATGGTTCCTTTTCCGCGTAAATACAACTGGCTTTGCCTGCGCGGAACAGGAGGACACCTGAATACAAGCCCAAGTAGCCATGAGAGTATGGATAATATCACCCCATATAGTACTAATGCACTGAGAACCAAAAATCTGGACACCCTCAAAAGCCTCCGTGCATCTAGCTCTCCAGATCTTCCATGCTATAATACTGGCAACAGTCCCCCAACTGGTGTATCCGTTTGAGGGTGATAAGCTGATGAAAAATCCAATTTAGTGCCCATATTATCAAATAAGGTCCGCCAAAAGAGACTTGTAGTCTTGGGATCTCTACTTCCACAATGGACTTCAGCATTCCATGATGCTTGAACACTTCTGCAAGATATATTTTAACCATGTGCTCAGCTTAGATGGTCTTCTTGACTGGCAAGAAGTGAGCTTCCTTGCTAAACTTGTCCACAATTGTCTAAATAGCATCATTACCCTGTTGGGTCTGTGGCAAGTCCATAATGAAATCCATTGTAATACTTTCCCATGGCTGCGTGGGAATAGACAATGGCTGAAGCAATCCTGGTGTCTTTTGCCTATCAAATTTCACCTTTTGATAGGTGATACATGCACATATATGTGCCTCTATGTTCTTCTGCATACCTGGCCAAAAGAAATACCGTTCAATCATGTGCGTAGTAGGCATTATGCCTCTATGACCAGCATAGGGAGGAGCATGGCACTCATCCAAAACCTTTTGCCTACACATAGGTAATTATCTTTCATGAGATAACCCTCTTTCATCACATATGAGGCATGTGCATGACCAGCCATTGAATCAGCCCAAATAGTGGCAAAATCAACATCCATATGATACAAATCACACATGGCAGACAAGTTCCCGTGAGAGACAACTGAGATAGCTGCTATGTACGGCTTTTGAGACAATGCATTTGTCACTACATTTTTCTTTCTTAGGGTGTGCAAGATCTGAAAATGAAACATACAGAGGAGATTGGCCATCCTCATATGCTTCTCTAACAATTTAGTTTGGGTAAGAAAATATCTCAAACTTTGGTGATCTGTTTCACAGTGAAATCAGTCCCAAGAAGGTAATGTTTCCATATGGTAAGTGCGTGAATTACAGCCAGGAGCTCTTTCTCATAATGCAAGAGATAGCTCTGCATCATGCAATCTACGGCTCTCAGCCATGGCATGTCCCTCTTTATTTAGGACAGCTCCTATGCAATTTCCAGATGCATCACATTCTACACTGAATGGCTTTTACAAATCCGGAATTATCAACATTGAACCATGAGTAGTTTCATGTTTCAATTTGAGGAATGCATCCCTCTACATCAGTCCATTTGAATATTGCCTTCTCCTTTGTCAAACCATGTAAAGGAGAAGCAATCCATGCAAAGTGCCGAATTTGCACCGATCTTAATTTGGGCCAATTCCGAATTGCATCAATCTTTGCAGGATCCATCCGCACTCTATCTTCGGACACAATATGCCCAAGATAATGTATCTCTCATAAGAAGAACTCACTCTTCTTTGCATTTATGAAAAGTTTATGCTTACGGAGTTCTTAAAAAACAATAGCCAAATGAGCTTTATGCTATTCTTCGGTCTTTGAGAAGACTAGGATGTCATCAAAGAGGACACCTGTAAATTTCCTGTATCCATGGAATATGGGATCCATCATTCTATTGAATGTAGGCGGGGCATTCGTAAGACCAAAAGGCATAACAAGATACTCATAAAGCCCAAATGTTGTCCTGAAAGCAATTTTATGTACATCCTCAGGCACCACATGCACTTGATGATAGCCACTCTTGATATCAATTCAGCTGAAGCGTGCCGATCCATCCAACTTGTCGAGGATATCGTCTCTGCGTGGAATCGGAAGTCGATTTTTGATGGTAAGCTTATTCAAAGCTCTATAATCCACATACATATGAAAAGATCCATCCTTTTTTTGAACCAAGAGGACGGGTGAACAATATGGGACAGAGCTTGGTTGAACCAAACTCTTCTCAAGAAGCTTATTTATTTGCTTCATGATCTCCTCTTTTTTGGGATGTACTTACACGATAGGTTGGTCCATTAGGTAGTGAGGTACCTGGTACAAGATCAATGCGATGATCTTCCGGAAGAATTTCGCCCTATCATTACTAAGAGTGTTTACATGTACATTATTTTCTTCAACATGATTCCGTACAAAAATCAAGTACGCAAAAACATGCTTTTTCATTACTTCTTAATGTGTACCTGAGATACAAGGGGAATGGTATCACCCTCTTCACCAGCATCACGGTGATTCTTTGGTCTTGTAAGCCTTGCACAGATCAATGCGTGTGTGCCAAGGCTTTCCAAGCAATACATCACAGCCATTCAAAGGTTCTACAAGAAAGTCCTCATGATTTACATAGCCTTGAATGTGTATGTGCAACTTGCCAATAATAGGCATAACCTGCACTTCTCTATCAACAAAGGCAACCCCTGCTTCAATTTGAAAACGCATGTTGTCCACTTCAATTCCCGAAGCAACTGCCATCTGTAGATATGAAGTTCTCAGTTGCACAATCATCAAACATGAACAAAGCGGGTTGATTCTTAAGCTATCCCCAAGATTTACTTACAACCCTATCTTTGCTATCATGTGAAGTGTTGCTCTCCATATCCAGAAGCATATGCACATTAGGCTTTGATGCATTCGCCCTATCATGCTTCTTCTTGTCTGGGCATGCATTTGCAATATGCTCAGTGCTACCACAAGTAAAGCATTTCCCCTCGCTCATATATACTTTTTCTGCTCTGGAGTGAGACCATAGTCTCTCACTTAAAAGGGACGTTCTTGGTAGACTTATTCTCATCCTTTGGACCATTTTTATCTTGGTTTTGGTCCTTTTTAGGTGGTTGTCCATTATTTTGTAGGTTCTGGACAGCCCTCTGTTTGCCTTGAAATGAGGGTTTAGCCTTATTGGATCTCGATTGAACTTGAGTTCCAATTGCTCGGTGGCAGTGGCGGTTGTGATTAGTTGGAGTACGGTGTGCCCAGGATACATTTGTAGTCCCGCTTTGTACACAGGTTGCAATCTTGATTGAAACCTTCTCTTTCTTTCCGCCTCGGTGACATGCATAAATGTAGACACCTCTAAAAGCACTTTCCAAAACTTTTGCACATATGCATTCACCGTTTGCTCCTCATTCTGCTTCACCCAATTCCACTTCATTGTTATCTCATTCAATGCATTGGGAGGCAAGAATAGGACATAGAACTTCTCCTTGAACTCTTTCCATGATCTAACAGGATTCGATGAGAACTTCTCTGTGAGCCACCAATGGGTAGCAGTGCCTTTCATGAACATGCTTACATGCCGGATCATGGATTTCTGAGTGAAATCCTCATCACTAAAAGCAATATCAAAGTGGGCAATAAAAGCAAGTGTCTTTGATACATCATATTCCCCATGATATACGTCAAACTTCACAGATTTGTCTTCGGCTTTGAAGTCACAAGACTTTGATGCATTAGCTTGTATCTCAACATGTTTTCTTGCATGTATGTCCATTGGGACAATCCCTGTGATGACTGGCATCATTTTAGGAACAAAAGGTAATGCATTAGGCATAGATACATGTGTCCTATAAGCATGAGGCATGGCTGGCCTCTCGTAACACATATTGGCTTTTTCACCCATAGCTTCTCCCTCAGGAGCACACTCGAGGGCATGAGTGGCATGAGAGATACGCAGAATATCTGCACCAACAAAAAATTGCAGCCCATGTTGCATGTGTTGTGCATGCACATTTTAGCCGAAAATTGCATTTGACATACATTTTGACCATTGCCATAAACATTGTATCCTTAACGGACTACATAAGGTACTCCTACATGGGGTGAAGTCGTCGATGGTTCCTCTCCAATAGCATGAGGATTCATCCTCTTAGACATAAGTTCTTATTCGAGTACCTGTGGGGATACCAAGACATGTGGGATGGTTGCCTTTGCTGCATAGGCATCCTCGGTACGAGCCAAGTATGCACGTGTTGCATCCCTCGGGTTGCATGTGCAACTCTTTAGTACTCATTACCATTGCATGATCCATTTAAGATTCAGCTTTCTTGGCCTTCAAACGATCATGTACCAATGGATTGTCGCAGTGGTAGAGCTTCAATTCTTCTTCTTGTGCATAAAGAAGAGCCTCCATACGAGTCAGTTCAGCCCTTAAGGCTATGGACTCTTCTTCCTGCGTTTTCTCTTTGCAATGAGACGGTTGTCCCACATGTTCATGCTCCCTAATGTGCACCACATGAATTTGCTCTTCTTGTAAAGCATTGGAAGCATGCATTGCATTGTCTCTGCCTCTTGTGTTAGCATCTCCAACATTCATTGTATGGTTGTCCATAGTGTTCTAAGTGTAGAGATAGCTAGCGTTTGCGGTGATCGTCTTTCACGATACAAGCGAAACAGAACCGCATGCTTTGATACCAATATAACTTGGTTGAACACAATGCTAATCAATACACTTAAATACACCAAGATTTAATGGACAACGTGCTCAATGCAAGAAGTAATTTGTTGAATTGACAATAGACGCACAATGAGCTGGAATGGCCGGCCCCTCCCTCAAATAAAGTATATTGATCTTGGGAGAATCGAGTACATAGTGTCATGGGCATTTTTGCCAAATTTCCATACATATGAATACAATATTGCAAACAATGTGGTTATCGGTGTAGATTTGTAACTCACACTATCCTCTTAAGTGCCCATGTTTCCTACTATCTGCTCTCTATTGTTCCACCAACACATGGTAGCAACAATATGCAAGAGAGCACATAGGAAAAGAGAACACTACACAGGGTATTGAACATGGAATCGTACTCCTCTCTCCTGCTCCTTGCTTCCATATTTAAGCATCAAAGCTTACCAATTACATGTAGAGTTGATGACAGCGGAAGTCTTCACGATGGAAGCGTTTGGAGTGTTGAAATCTGTAATTTTTTGCGATCCTTCCTGACAAAAGTCTTCAAGAGGATAAAGGGAATCCTAGGAAAGCTTCCCCTATGGTTTAGCTTGAGAAAGGAAGGCTGAAATTAAGGTTTTCAGCAAAAAGACCATAAATTACAGCAAATATAAGAGTTGTTTTGCTGAATTTCAATCATTGGGAGAGTGTGAGAGATTGAACACCACTTGGAAACACTCTTGGAAGCTTGGAAAACTTACTAGCAAGCTTGGATATGGAGTTGAGAAGGGAAAAGTGTAGAAAATACAGCCAAAAGGCCTCAAGAAGAGGGACGCCAACTTAGAGAGAGAGGGAAGAGATATAATGACGTGTCCACCCTAGGTGTTAGGTAGAGAGGACAAGTGACTTGTGGTGGAAGCTGGGATGGACACATGGCTGGTTGCTCCCTTTGTACAAAGGGGATAAGGTTTGGGTTGTGGGCATTGAGTTTTGTCCACCTCGGGACATGAGTGTGTACGAACATAGGGCTGGTCATAATTTATAAGCGATTTTTGGCCACCCAAAACTTAATGAAGTGTGTACACACTCACTTATAAATTAATGCTAATTCCTAAGGCTAGGTTTATGACCAATTCTTACCACCTGTCACTCACATGCCACATAACCATGTCAGCAGACAGTTTCACACGCACGGTTCATGGGCGGGCGTCCCCTTACCTGGAACTGCACATTGGTTAGGCAAGCATGAAAATTCAATTGCAAGCAAGCACATAAAGATGCTATGTAATGCAGCATTGGTATGGACAATCTCCGTTCATGAGACTATACCAAAATAGAGTGCTCGAGGCAAGTACACAAGGTACCAGTCCCAATGAAACACCAATCTTCTAGGCATTTGCGGGTATGTACGCATAGGCACAAGTCCCAACGGAAAGCCAATTCCACAGTATTACATGAGCGGCATCAATCCCCGGCATATGCAACTACCCATGGACGCCAGTCCGATGTACATACATAATGAGAAAGCACGGGTGGACCAATTGGGTGGCCAAATGGTGACAAGCACTCAAGTTACATCCCGAGCAGATTGGATTGAGTATGTATGTAGAGTTTGCTTTTCAAGGACTAAATGCACATGTTACACCAGTGGTTGGCAAGCTTTGCATACAAATTGACAATTATGGTGATTATGAGGAGTTTCTCATAGGTTCTACTTCAGGATATGATGTTTTATTTGGCATGCCTTGGCATTTTCGTATGCTTCCAGTGCCAGATTTAAAGAGAAGAAACTTTTTTCTCATAAGGGCAAACAATGTTGTATAAATGTAGGCATTGAAGGTGCCACTATTCCAGTTGTAGGCCATGAAATATTTATCACCCCCTTCTAAATCAACAACTGTGACAACTCTGGAGGCAGCTGACTAAGCTGGAAAGTTCCTTCTCTGATTTCTCCAATTCGGGGGGGCGGTGGCCCTTGGTAACTTTGGGCAGATTTAGTAGGTCTCCGATTGCATTTGGATAGATGCCGTTGGCCTTTGAAAGTGTGGTTCCACAGCACTTTGCATTGGATAAGTTATGATTGGTGCATTGGGACATTCGCTCCGAATGTGCGCTGGCAGTTGACATCGGTAGCATTTTCGTTCCCTGCTAGGCTGTTGCACAGATCCATCAAATATTTGAGAATTTTCTCTTCTTGGTCCCATATTTTGAAAAGCTTGGCTCAGATCCTACTTCCCAAGGAAGGCTTGCAAACAAGGAGAATCTCCCACTTACATTCCCTCCAAGTGGTGCTTCACAAAGGAACAAAGAGAAGGGTGTAGTGATTGAGCCAAGAGAATATGCTTGGGAGCAATTAGGAGAAAGGATTAATGCAAACCAACATCCAAGGATGCGGAATGATTCTAGATGGACTTGTACTTTGAACTCAATCCTTGTATGGAGAGGGCCAAGGTTTACTATGCCACTTTGCATCTTGAGGGTTAAGCTCACACTTGGTGGCGACATCTCAACACTAACAACTATGTGATCACTTCATGGGATGCCTTCAAGGAGGAAATGTGTGAAACATTTACCTCAAAGCTTCAAAAGGAGAATCTACTTGCTCAATGGTATGATTTGGAACAACTTTACAAGAGTGTGAGAGAGTACTTACAACAATTTTTGAAGCTGTCTTTGGAGGTGGAAGGCATCAATGAAACAATGAAGATGATAGAGTTTGTCAAAGGGCTACGAAGGAACACAAGGGCGGATGTCAAAGCTCAATGACCCTCAAGCTTGAGTGAAGCTATGATATTTACCGAGATTTATGAGGACAAGTATACCACTTCTATGTTTCCACACCCTCAATGGAAAGGGGATTCATCTACTCTCTTGGGAAAGTCATGAAGTGGTTTTCATGCAAATACACCTATTCCTAAGTTCCTTGTGGTGTGTGATAAGGGTGACGAAGGAAATTTCAGATTTGGTTACGTTATCCAAAAGTCAAATCATGGTGATCACAAGCTTTCAAATGTGGTTAACAAGATCATTGTATTCAAGGAAGACAAGATCACTGTATTCAAGGAAGACAAGATCAATGACTTGAAGAGCAAGGGCCTATGCTACAAATGTGGCGAGAAGTGGAATAAGGAGCACTTCAAGGTTTGTAAGGCAAAGAAAATGTCATCGAGCCCGATCCTCACCGAAGCTAGTCATGAAGATGTGAGGGAACATGCCGAAATGTTTGATGATTGCTATGAGATGGTGGAGGAAGATGATTGCTATGAGCCAAAGGGCGAGTTTCCTTTTGATCCGGGTGGCAAATGCAATGAAAAACCAGATTATGATTTGAAATCTTCAAATGAAGATGCCAAGTTATGTGCCTTATTCTTTGAAGCATTTGGGGAAGGCAAAAGTGATAAGACTATGCATCTCAAGGGAAGCATTGAAGGAAAAGTGGCACATGTACTTGTTGATTGTGGAAGCATGCATAGTTTTGTGAATCAAGAGTCCTGACTCCTTGCAAAAGTTGAGAATGCAACCCATTAGCCTATCTCGGGTGTCACAAGTGCAAGTGGCTAATGGTGATCACTAAATGCAAAGCTTATGCTCTCAAAGAACTGAGAGTGCTTGAGTTGGGATCGAGTGATGTAGTGTTGGGTTGTGATTGGCTTGCATCACTTGGCTAAATCTAGGGTTGCCTCTCATGAGTACACTAGATCACCAATTGGAGAAATCCCTTAGGGGATATTATGACCCGGTGCTGAAAAATAACTTTTTTTTTCAACCAATTAAAATAAAGACAAATCTTTAATCTATCCGGTTTTTGTTTGAAAATCTCTACAATAAAAAGCAACAAAACTTGTTTGTTGAGAATTGATTTTTAAATTGCAAGAAGACCAACTTACTGATTCAAAAAAACCCTTAAGAGCTATATATGCATGGTTGCAAACGAGAAAGAAAGACTAACACTTGCCTTCAGAAGGAGGTCAATCGGTGAGAGCGGTAAGCTGGATTTAGAGAAAAAGAAACATGTGAGATTTGTGAATCTTGTAGCAAGCTTTAATGCTGAGGGAGTTATTAATCAACAGTTTTATTGAAAGAAAGTGGGACATTGCATCTCACAGATTTTTTGTTTTTTGTTAGGAGGAGGTTGCCTGCTCTGCCAAAGCATCTATTACTAAAAATAATCCAGATAAGGAGATCTGGCAAAAGCTTTGCAAGGATTTCCTTAGAAAGTAGAACACTTTGAGGTAAAAAGTGCTTTATTGCTGAAGAATATTCTTTTTGTGCTGTCTTGTATCAATCTGTTAAATTCAAAGCATTCATTAGTGGCCTTGGTATGGTTCTGCCCTTCTTTTTCTCCTTGTATTGTGGGCTAGGACTCTCGTGTCTTCAAGGGGAGGCAATAACATTATGAAATATGAAAATATCCAAAGATTATTACTCTTATGTATAGGATGACATTTTGAAGTTTGTCCTCACAGCAACCAGTCTCTACACACATTTGTGTGCTCATATGCTAGAATTACTACCATTCTTACCCACTTTGGTGAAAGCCATATTTACATATGGTTTTTTTAACTTTGAAATACGGATTTGAAACTGCTGAACTGGCTCATTAAATTTCAGAACCAGTGATTGGGCATGTCACACGCAAGCACTATCTCAACGAGAACAAGTGAGATTTTTTGTTTGTTAGGCTTTCGAATGTATTGCAGACATGTAAATTCCAAGTAGTGGAATGCTTACAATAGCCCATGTAAGTTTGTTCCACGGTACAGCCACACGTGTTTTGAGTCATAGAACACTCGCAATTTTCGTATCGCTGTGAAGTAAAGTACAAATATTACAGCTTAATGATTACAAGATAATCCTGTGGCTTTTAGAGAAAGGATTCAACACAGTTCGTAACCCAACAAGAAGATCACTCCTGCAGTTATCAATGAGCTAAAACCGTTGTCATATTATATAGCTATATGCTTTAAAAAAGGAACTCCCAAAGAAAAGTAGGCCAAAATACGATGATCGTAGATACCCCCGAGCATGCTCATGCCAGTAGGCCACCTTGCCCATGGATGACTACCGGATGTGTCCCATGGCTCCCCAGGTACTTTTAACTAGAATGCTTGTGCAGCCTATGCCTGTGGTTCTTGCACATTTGAAATGTATAGTTTGAGGGAGGTGCAGAGATTTGAGATTACATTAACGCGTGGTCAAGAACACGCAGGCCCACCGTCTTGCTCCATGATTGGAGATGGAGCCCTTTCAATCACAGCTCCCAACAGAGACATTGCATCAGAGATGCTATCTGCTGTTGGCAAGCACTTAGCAATGTGGCGCTTTTTGTTGCAAACACTTAAGTCGCAATTCCATACAATGTGATGCAACTCTTTATAGCTTGTGTCGGAGGCCTGCTTATGGCATATGCTGCTGGGGAAAAAGTTGTCTTACAGCTGCGGTGCTGGAGGCTAGGCGTGATGCTGCAGGAAAAAAACTCTTTTTTGCTCCCATACTGGATGCTGGACGTAGTGCTGCAGGTGTTGCTGCTTGTGTTGGGGAGGCTTGTGGTGTAGAAGGTGAGCTGATGGCTGACTCTGGTGCAGGATCAAGATACGGCTGCTAGTCAAAGGAGAGCTAGACTAAACTGGACATGAGGCTGACTCCTGAGATGCCGGATGTGTTACTTGTCGAGTGACCAAGCCGTGCGTTATTGCATTAGATGGAGCTACTTGGGGGACCTCAGATCCTATGGGGCTACCATTGATAGAGATGCGTGCCAACAATAGTCTCTCTTTCCAACAACTCTTGACAATCTCAGAATGTATTTCTTCACCCTTGTCTATGGCTCCTATGCTGCCACCAAGCTTTCAAGCTGCAAAGAAAGGGGCCGCATCCAGAGAAAGCTTTCATATTTCATGTGTCGGTAACATTGCAATGTTTCCTTAGCATGAGACGTCTCTAATTGGAAGCTCGTCAAACACGTCCTGTGCTTCTTCAAGCAAGCCACATCTGGCATAGATTTCTATCAGTGCATTGCTGACAACACCCCTTTCCAACAACCCTCCTTTTGTTACATAGCTAGTGCTAATCCTCAAGATTAGTGGCCTAATTTGGCAAGGTTAGGGGAGCCCTGGGATAAGGAGGAAAGCAGGCTAATATGGGTGGCTAAGGTCTTGTCATAACATCACTATTGGTCAGAGTTCATCAACCAAGACTTCAGCTACACGTGTGGCAGAGCATAGTTCGGCATGTCGAAGGACTGGCATGGATCTGTGGGGGTCAGACCTTAGCCCTTGGCTCGGGGGTGGTTTGAAGCAGAGGACCTACGGTTCAGAGGAGTTGTAGACTTGGTATTAGAGTGGCTTAAATGTGGAAGGTATTGCGATGCACTGGAGGTCTCAGTAAGCTTTTCCATTTTACTTTCCATGGATTTGCAAGATCCATGTATTCTCTATATGGATTTGCAAGATCCATGTATTCTCTATGCTTTTACTCGTTGTAGGTATTTCTCTATGCCATGCCTAAGTTTTCATCTCAGCTTTTTAGGGTTCTGTTGACATACTAGGTTGCATGAAACCCCATGGGAAAACCCTAATTTCTCTCTGATTTTTTCTCATGTCTGGCTGAGTTTTATGCTCATGAACTTGCCATGTCACATGTATGTTAACATGTAAGCATAGGGCGGAAGAGAGAGAGTAAGTGAAGCTTTTAGAGGGTTGTTTTTGCAGCTTGTGCCTAGGGCAGTGAGGCTGTTTCGTGGATATGCAAAGCACACCTGACTGTGCAGGACAACCAAGCTTTGTAATAGATAAGACGGGGAGGAGGGCTTGATCAGGGCGGTCAACAGACACACGCAGCATGCAGGGTACGCGCAGGTTGGGCTCGCGTGGGTTATAGAGCTGTGAGCAGAGGCGAACAAAATGCACACAAGCCGGCACCTCTACTTTTGGCGGGTAGTACAAAAAAGGCACATGTGAACATATGAGCATGGAGACACGCTAAAAGTGGCCCCCAAGGGTGCTTTTTGGAGTCAAAAGTGGGCACCAGTTTTTTTGAGTAACACGTGTTTTTGTCTTGTTAATTGCCCATCTTTTTTATTTAAAAATGGCATGTTTTAAGCTAAAAAACAAAGAGGTGTTCACACAGCTGTATAAATATATATCTCCTAACACGAAGCTGAACCATACAAAGACTTTTACCAAGAGTCAGCGTGGGACAAAATTGCGAGGAGCTGAACTTGCGCTTTGGTTTTGGTACATGGAACACGTGGAAGTAGAGGTAAGGGGTTCAAGCACAAAAAATCTCGGAGTTCTCTTTTGATATTTTTCTCCTTTACTTTTCTGAAAATCCATAATCAACATGTGTTTTATTCTGCCCTTGTAGTTTAAGAAACCCTTTTCTCCCTATCCATGGCTAGGTGCACTTACACAACACTTATACAGTGTTCTCACTTGAAGGTTAGCGCAACAACCCATATTTTAAACAGGGGAGTGCCTTCTCCCATCTACCACCATCGTTCCTACTACTTCTGTTTCAGTTCCTCTTGTGCTTTGTCCATCCCCTTCATCGCATAGAATTCTTCTGTTCTCTAGTATCTTCTTAGTATGTTTTGAACCCATCTTGGATTGTTCTACTTATCCATTTATAGTAACTGCTTGCTAGGTTTATGCTTGAAATTACGATCTTTGGGTTTGTTTGTGTAATACATACAATGAACCAAACGACCACACACGTCAGCATACACATCTTTAGTCTAGAGACACATAACTAATCTAGATAGCTTTCATGCAATGCAAAATAAAAAAGAAAACACCATAGGTACTTTGCTCTTTTGGTTGTTCCACACCAGTGGGGAGGATGTGCTCTTGAGGACATCTCCTTCTCTGACTACTACTTGAGCTATTTGCTTTTGCAAGCAAGCTCTATTTAGTATGCATATCCATCGTGGACCTACACAGAAAAGAGATAATTATTAATAAAATAGCAATTAAAAAATTAATAAAAATCTATTATAGTTAATCTTACCAAACACAAATGAAGATTGAAATAAAGCTATAGTTGTCATGGTATGAAAATACGATACCGTATGGTACGGTACCATACTTGAGTTTTTGTTACGATATGAAATTTTGGAATATCGTACGATAAAATATGGGTTTTTTAAAAAACACTTACAAACTTAGGTTGAGAGAGAGAGGCTTGAGAGAGAGAGAGAGAGGCTAGAGCTTCAAAGTTCAAGCTATGAAACTTGAATGTGACGGAAGGTTAGGGAGGGAGTGCACTTTAAAGGAGTTGAGAAATGAGGCTCAAGAGCTCAAACCTATAGGCCAAGATAAGCCAAAAAAAAAAGTCAAAAAATAGTTTAAGTAAAAAGGACAAAAATGGACAGAAAACGGTCATAAACAGCCACTTTTGCAAACGGTCAAAAACTGCAAACGGTTAGTTTATAATGTATGATACTGTACAAAATCGTATCGCACAAATAGGTTCGTAACGGTACGAGAAACAACTATGAATAAAGCTATGCTAGGTGTGGTAAAGAACTCATATCGAAAGGAGAAGCTCCTTGTTAATGGATTAACATGCTGCCTCACAAGCACAAGAGAGAAGAAGAGAGTGCATGCAAGGGTCGAATCCGATCATTAGGACTTGGCCAACCCTATTAGGGTTAACTCCCCGATGTGAGGTTGCTAGGGGCTCACTCTACACTCTCTTTGTGTCACCCAAAGAGAGATCCAAGCAAGGTAGGTAGGAGTAAGAGGGAAGGAGCTATGGAGAGCTCAATCTCTACCTCATGCCAATCATATGCAAACAAGACAAGGTGGAGAGAAATGAGAAGGGAGTGAAGGAGAGAAGGGAGAGCAACACCATTCCTATTCATAAGTAAGTAAGCATCACAAGCAAGCAAGCCACCATAAGCTCAAGAGAGAGAGAGAGAGAGAGAGAGAGAGAGAGAGGGAGAGAAGGAAAGACTTGATTGAGACAAATGGGATTGTCTCTTTCTATATTTCATAAAATGTCTTATATACATGCGCTCATATTTAC
Organism: Cibotium barometz; assembly: GCF_041138505.1. Taxonomy (NCBI): domain Eukaryota; kingdom Viridiplantae; phylum Streptophyta; class Polypodiopsida; order Cyatheales; family Cibotiaceae; genus Cibotium; species Cibotium barometz. Next base: position 7,490,016 of record NC_141053.1, read on the forward strand.
ATTGTCCGGCCGCCTAATCACAAATGGGGACCCAGAACTAGTCTTCCTAGTTTTAACTAGCTCTATGTACATCAATTATTATGACCGGCATTACACAAGCCGTAAGCTCGATCATCCCAGGTCTCTTTTACAATTAGCCCTTAGCACGGTTACAAAAAGATGAATTACAAAGGAAGTATAGTAGCCGCGCGAAAGGTCATGTTAACCAGAGTGGTATACATACCCCCTACCGATTGCAGATCCGTCCTTGGAACTAGTCAAAGAAGTTATCTATAATAGATAGAGTAAGTGCGGACGAAGTCCCATCGCGATGTAGGAGCGGGAGGGGCACGATGCAAGACGTGGTGTCTCCATCATGACTTCAAAATTTTGGAGCCTGTAAGCAGGCAGCCACATGACTTGTTCATAGTAGTCGAACATCTGCTTGAGAGTGGGCCCTTTGTTAATGTCAAAGGCGAGGTCTTGGGCTCCCTCGCGAAGTACTGGTCCCATGTCGAGAAGGACTCCAGCAAGGTGGTGATGAGGTTGAAGAAGCGGATCGTGGCAATCATCATTGGGTCGGGGGCTTGGTCACAGCGGGGCAGATGAATTCATGGAAGCGCCAGACCATGGATTCTTCAGTACATGGATATCGTAGTGATGGGGGCGTGAACCATGGAAAGTTGAATTGCAACTTCGGGTTCTTCTGTTGCTCGTTATGGAACGTCTTCCAAGCCCACCGTCTTCGAATGGGAAGGTAATACGGGCTGATCCTCAGTGCACGGGGCGCGTTCCAGTAGACGTCCCAAATGAAGGGTTTGTTGAGGAAGGGGCCGTTGCCAGGCCGGTTGCTCGCCCATGAGATCGAATGTTATGGGACGAGCAGGGCAGGTGGTCCGTGGTATCCGTCACCCACGGGTTCGCGGTGGGTGATCACGCTGCTAGGTTGTGTGCTTGGCGTCGATGTACGGGCGAAGGAAATGAATGTTGAGGCGGTCGGTGATGCGGGTGATGGGGTGATGTTGGAGCTGTCGACCGAGCAGGATGGCGATGGCCCGCTCGAACTCTGTGCGGTCTAGAGGATCACGCCAATTCAAAGGGTTGGTGGAGGGTCGACTTTCTCGTGCTCAGATGGTGGTGGCGGCGAGATCTCCCCTTCTTCGAGTGGTGGGTTGGTGGGTGGCGGAGCCGGCGACGAGGGTGGAGGGGGTGTTGATGATGAAGGTCGGGTGGTGAGGCTCGCGTCGAGAAAAGGTGGGGTTTTGGTGAAGGTGGAGGGTATATCCCAGAATGCGGTGTGCATTCCTAAGTTGAGGGATAGTGAAAGTGGCGAGGCGGTAGTGGGTGATCGGGGTGGAGTGGGAAAGTGAAGGAGGGGAGAAAGGTGGGCCACCAAAAAGGGGAAAAGTGGAGGTGCTTGAGAGGGGTGGTGGGGATGGGGGTTGTGTGTGAGGAGATGCAGATAAGGGGCCTGATGGGGGGAGGAGGAGGTGGTGATGAAGAAGATTGTGGGTTTGGAGAAGGCAAGCCGCCTTGCCCATCAATGCTGACATTGTTGTCATCTGGGCCAGGGCCAGTTGCAACGGCAACCTGTGTCACAAAATTCCTTACAGCTTCTATTTTTCCACTGTTCATGTGTGGCATGTGGAGCCTGACATGACATACAGGTATGGCTGGTGTAGCCCGACATGGTGTGTCTGTGTGGCATATGGAGCCTGACATGACAGTACATGTATGGTTGGTGTAGCCTGACATGATAGTACATGTGGCTTGTGGGGCCTGACATGGTGTACATGTATGGCCATGGAGCCTGACATGATGAAAGTCTCTGGGACTAGCTATCTTGGAGATCTTGTGTATTTATGTTCTGGGAAGGTTCCGGAAGGATCACGAGCCCTGGACATTGTATCGGATTCAACTGAGCAGATGGGTATTTCTTCCAATATAATTGCACTCATGTGTGTGCATGACTTTGATTTTACCTTTGGATGACGTCTTGTTTGCCTGGACAATGTCTGAGATTTTTGCGTGTGTTGTCCATGGGGTAGGGACGCCTGGGCACTCTGTGGACGTGTATGTGCACAGCTGTTTTGGACAGACAGGTGGTCTACATGTGTTTTGTAGGTGGTAAGTATTCCCAAAAACTCAATTTACAGCTTTATGAGTTCACATGTTAATAATTATGGATGTGGGTTCACACTCACTTATAAGTGACCGGATAACTTATAAGTGACCGGATAACTTATAAGTGAGTACACATTGAGCAGGACTTATTTAATACACGTGGCGGCCAAAGACTGGGCATTGGACATTATTTGGACTCCCTTCATGTAGGCGCCCCTTTCTGGACCAAAAAAGCACACGTGTGGGCTATTTTCGACGGGGAAGCCCCTATTGTTGACAAAACTCCAAATTGGAGGGGGGCGCATGCTTTTCAAGAGTGCATGAGGGCTGGTCGGCTGGCTTTTAGCCTGTTGGCAAGTTTCTACAGCCATCCATCGTGAGACTGAAGTTCACCGGATGCATGGGAGAAGTTGGTCGACTCCTTCTGCATGTTCTCCACTGATGGCCGGTGCATTTACAGCTTGAATAGAGGCTGGACAGAGGTTAAAAACAAGGAGGAAGAGCTGGTCGTGGGCTTCTAGACAATTTTTCTTCCGACCGGAGGTTTGCAAGCTTGTGCACAACTGTTGGTCGCTTTCTTATGTGGCTACTACTGAGGGCTGGTCGACTACTGAAAACAACCTTTGAGGGCTGGTCGACTTGCTTTATGAGCCAGACAGGAGGGAGATGATGATGTTGAGTTGTCCCGGGCTGATGTGTGGGCTGTCCATAGTTTTCCTGCATGTGCTTGATGCCGGGAATGCTCACTTGTGCTGAAATTGTCAGCAAATTCAAATATTGTGATGTTTTTCTTATTTTCATATTGTTAGATTTTTCGTGTTCAGTTGCCCTTTCCATTTACATTGGTATCAAAGCTTGGCTTTCTACACAGTTGTGCCTAATATGATGCTGGATATGGCTGTAAGGAGTCATTATCCATGAGAGAAGGTTGGGATTCTGAGGTAGCCCTCGTCTTATTGTCGCGTCTCGAAAGAGGTTACCTTTGGTTTAAGGGGCAGTAAGCGTGCGGAAAGAATTCGTGGCCCTCCTGTCTGTGTAGGGGCACTGTTACACCCTTACAATCTATTCGGTATCATACTTGGGAAATTCGTAGAGAGTGATTCCAAGGCACGGAAAATTCTTTTCTTTCTGAAAAGCTGAAAGATACATTATGGCCAGCTAGTCTAATCATTCTGTGGAGGACTCTATCACCCGTATTCGCCGCATGCGGGAAGAAAATAAAGACAGGGATCATGTTGGGGCTTTGGCGGCTAACAATCCACCGTTATCTGCCAGGGTTGAGGATCAGCAGGAAATTGATGCCTTGATGAATGAGCTTGAAGAGCTCCGTGCTTTGCAAAGAGATCCTGATGTACAGAGGGTCATAGAATCAAAGTCTCATGTCAAGGCTAATGTGGTCACTTTTGATGCGATTGCCCAACAGATGGGAATTGACAAACCTCGAGAGTTGGTTGTTGCTTATCTAAAAAGCCATGGCAAAGTTGTTTCCGATGATGAGGTCAAGTGGGTCTTCACACGGCAGCCTCACAGGCTATCTCGTGTGAAGGGAATTTTGATGATGATGTGAGAGGGCATGCAGGCCACACACCAGTGATGTGAGAGGGCATGCAACCGCACCAATGATGTAAGAGGGCATGTAGCCCGAGCGAGTGATGTAAGTAGGCATGCAGCCCGAGCAAGTGTTTTGAGGGGGCTTGCAGCCCATGCAACAAATTTGAGGGGGCATACTGCCCGAGAAGATGATGTACATCGACATGGAGCTCGTGGGAATGATGAGAGGGTTTCAGCCCATTTGAGTGATGCAGAAGATTGGTGGATTTGGATTCCAATCGGGCAAAATCAAGCTCTAGCTAATGAATCAAGTAGAGGACCCTAAGCCAAATGCCACTCCTCGGCAATGGCGCCAAAGATGTTAATGGATTAACATGCTACCTCACAAGCACAAGAGAGAAGAAGAAGAGAGTGCATGCAAGGGTCAAATCCGATGATTAGCACTTGGCCAACCCTATGAGGGTTAACTCCCCGATGTGAGGTCGCTAGGGGCTCACTCTACACTCTCGTTGTGTCACCCAAAGAGAGATCCAAGCAAGCTAGGTAGGACCAAGAGGGAAGGAGCTATGGAGAGCTCAACCTCTACCTCATGCCAACCGTATGCAAACAAGACAAGGTGGAGAGCAATGAGAAGGGAGTGAAGGAGAGAAGGGAGAGCAACACCATTCCTATTCACATACACCAATAATCACAAGCGAGCAAGCCACCATAAGCTCAAGAGAGAGGGATAGGGAGAGAAGGCAAGACTCAATTGAGACCAATGGTATTGTCCCTTTTCATATTTCATAAAATGTCTTATATACATGAGCTCATATTTACAATGTTCGGCCGCCCAATTACAAATGGGGGTCCAAAACTAGTCTTCCTAGTTTAACTAGCTCTGTGTACATCAATTTCTTATGATCGTCATTACACAAGCTGTAAGCTCAGTCATCCCATGTCTCTTTTACAATTAGCACTTAGCGCAGTTACAAAAAGATGAATTACAAAGGAAGTATAGTAGCTGCGCGAAAGGTCATGTTAGCCAAAGTGGTTAACACTCCTATGTGTAGTGAATAAGATCCAGGTCTCTGGTATAGAGTATCCGTCAAAAGAGGAAACACATCTCTCTATGTCATAGATAGTGTTAGAAACACACACTTTCATAAATAAATATATCCCCATCTCCTTATTGGGAACACTAATCAATGCCCTCATCCACAATGCTGACTATGAAAAGTCTACCATAGGTAGAATTCTAAAATAAAGAACAAAGTGAGAAGTTACATAAAGAAACATGCGAATCTTGTAATAATTTTATACACCTATCCTTTCAAACCATCTAGCATAATCCCAGCAACATGTTGATAAGGAAAGAGGTGGCTCTATAAATAAAGTAAGTTATACAATGTTGTTATTAAAATAGCTATGAATAAATATGAAAAAATAAGAAAAATAGACAAAGTTATTAATCTTTAATCCTCGATTCCAACATATCCAAAGTGACTATGATGCCATGCATACTTTTTTTTCGGAAAAAAGATCCTTCAATTAGTAAAAGAAAAAACAGTCACAAAGGATTAAGTACAAACACGACGGGCTAGATACAAACTCGCCTCATATAAGGGCGGGAAACAAGTGATCATAAGGGGAAGAGATGCTTCTCCTTCGGCTGGCTGCTCTGTGAGGAGAAGGCTATCTCATACAGGGGGAGGGGAGGGACCACCACATAGGTGGTCTTCTGTAATGCTAAATGGGGTCACCGCCTCTATCTGTGAGGAAAGAGCCAGGTCTCAAAAGTCTGAGGAAGGCGTCTCGCCGCTTCTGCATGCAGTCAGAAACTCTCAGTAACTTCCCCCATTGACGGTGGAGGCCATATGCTCCTCATGGTCTCAACCGGCGGAGTGTGGGTACCCTCGATGGCCTCGCTGCATTTAGCACACCAAATGTGCCAGGCTGTGATGCTACTGTAAATCTCCCATCTCTGGCATGAGCCTGGTCATCAGTCACTTGTAGGAGGGGCTGTGACTGGTATTGCTGCAAGACAATGGGTGAGAGACTTGAAGGGCTATCCCTCCCCCATCCTCCTCATAAGCCTTGATTGCTCTAGCCTCTGTGGCCCAAGTGACAGTGTCCCAAGTGATGATCCAGGTTGATGCCCTGTCCATAGCGAAGATGCAAAGAATCTGCATGCCGAATCTGCTGAGCCTTCGGGTAATTCCAAAGGCAATGTCGTTGAGACTCTTGATGGAGGCCGCACTGCAGACAAGCCGATGACCAACCTCCAACTACCAACCAAGTACGGACCACCAAAATCTTGTGTGCCATCAACCAAAGAAAGAGTGTGATCTTTCTAGGCCGAAAGCTGTCCCAAAGCCTCTTCCAGAAATTTGAAAGAAAGCGCAGTGATAGGACTTGTGACTACAAATATGCTGCTGTTGTCGGTGTGTCATCTATCTCAGGCATCTAGATCTTGTGGCCTAGCCGCGCTGTATATTCAAAGAAGGGGGCGTCTAAAGTCTCCTCCCGATCTGCAGAATCATGCCAAGTCCACTCTCTCGGGTCCCACTGTAGCCGCGTGAGAGGTCGGCACTCCCAAATCCATAGCCACATAGTCTCTCCCTGGCCACCTTGGTCGGTGCTGGATCTATGTGCCATTCCCGTGCCCGAAAACCGATCACCCTCACCCTCTCCAAACACCCTCACCCTCTCCAAGGTGTAGTCTCTGAAATCCTCCAAGAAAAGCTCTGATCTCTCTAGTCTACCCTGGGATTCAATAGAGAAGGTGAGAAGACCATTATCCTCATCTGCTCCATGGACCGCCATGAGGATATCGTGTCTGGTAAACACTCCTAAAACCACACTAGGCATCAACCACTCGTGAGGGATAACTGAGTCAATGTCAATGTTGAGCCTATCTCGACCCCGGATCCCTGTTAGGCCTCGCTCTTGCTCCTCTAGGGGTAACTGCCTGTGTGCAATCCAATCTCCAGAAGACCTAGTTGGTCCCATGCTCAAGCTCCCCAAGATACATGCGGTCGAGCCCCTAACATGTGGCCACTGGGTAAACGGATCAAGGGGTTCTAGACCAAAGGCTGCCGTATAGCCGCTCCTCTGAGGCAACTCGAACTATCTATTTGAGGGCTGGTCCGAGATGATCCCAAGCTCGAAGTAAACTAGCTGCAAATCTGTTCTCATCAAAAGATAGGCTAAAACCACAGGCTTGCATCTCTGTGAAGATTCGTCGAGTACTCTGCGACCACGGGTCCCCCAAGGCTTGGAGTGTGGGCTAAAATCCAGGCCAATAAGAAATCCTTCCAGGGCTCACCATCGGGAAGGAGTCCTCTAATCAGCTTGCCCAGCAGGGCACGGCTCTGAATAGCAGGATCAATGAGGCCAAGCCCCCCTCTGCTACGTGGCTAATTGATCACTCACCATGCGACCTTGGCCCTGGCTGGCCTCCCATCACTTCTGGCCCATAATAAGTTCTGAATCAATTGTTGTACCTAGCCAATGCATGCCCAAGAAAAGGCCTAGCACGAAGTGATATACCACATGGTGGTTAGAAGTACCTAGTTTGCCACCACCACTCTGCGTGCTAGGGAGAGCCTTGTCGAGCTCCAATATAAATGCTTCTTCCGAATACTCAAAAGAAGCAAGGCGAGCTACTACTCGGGAGAGATATCAATGCCAACCTAGCAACCGAGATATGGAACTCGAGTGCTCCTCGGGATCTACTGAAAATCCTCAATTGGTCACCAAATTGGGGTGGGTGGTGAGCCTACCCAAAAACCACACGACTGTGCCAGTTGATCTGTGCTCCTGATGCACAGCAGAAAACCGCTATCGCCTCCGCAAATCTCTGCAGATTACCCACATCTCCTACAAGGAAAGTTGGTGTGTTGTCTGCAAACTCTGAGTCCAGTAGCTCCTCCTACGTGCGGAGGGGAAGATGCAATCCCTTAAGCCTGGTATCTTGGGTGGAGAGAAAACTACTCATGGCCTCGACGACGAATAGGAAGAGGTAAGGTGCCTGTTTAACCGAGCGGGAGAGGGGGAATCTGTCGTTAATAGGCTCCTTGAATGAGAACCTGGCTGTGTGAGGGTGAGTAAAGTCTTGAGACTCCAGGAATCCACTCCATGGGGAATCCCATCCGGCTCATAGTGCCCTCCAAAAAGCTCCAATCCACCCTATCATAAGCTTTCTCAAAGTCTAGGAGTAGCACAATGAGGTCGTGCTGCCACATCCTAGCCGAAGTTGTCGCCTCCTAAAAGGTAAAGATGTTGTCCATAATGCTTTGATCCTAAACAAAGCCGGTGTGACTATTGTATGAAGTTTGGGAGGAAAGGCTGAAGTCTCTTGTTGATGGCCTTGGCCAATATCTTATAGGCTATCCCTAGAAGAGTGATGGGTCTCCACTGCCACATCTCCAATCCATCAGCACCCTCCTTGGGAATCAAGTGAATCAAGCCCTCTAAGAGTCTCTCTGGCATGGCACCTGTGATCATAATCTCATTGAAGGCAGCACGAAGGCCACCTTCCATGAGGTCCCAATGGCATTTGCCCCTGGGAAGTGTCGTCACTGCCTCTCCCAACTCCTCAATAGTAAAATGTGTCAATAATAATGACTGAAGAGAAGGGGGAACCACCTCCCTCATATGCCGCCATACCCTCTCGCGTGCTTCCACCACCTGTGGAGATAATGGGGCACCAGTGAGGAGGGATCAAAAAAAGTTTGTGGCGATGGCTCTCACCTGGGGGAGATCCGAAACAATAGCTCCATCATGGCCATGCAACCTGTGAATACCGTCTCTCCTCCTATGGGAGCCAGCTATCTCAAATAAATCCCATGTGACTCTATCGCTTGCCTGAGTCCAGAAAGAGGCCCTGGCATGATACATGTACTCCACCCTCCTCTCCTCTATGGATCTAAGCTTCGTGCGAGCGGAGGCACGTTGACTCTCGATCCACTGGCTATCCAGTGACCTCTTGAAGCCGCTGTAGAGAGGCAAGACTCCTCAAACTCCTCTCCTGCTCCCGGAGACCCTTTAATCAGCTCTAGGCTGCCTCCTGTATAGTGGTCAAATCAAGTCGATCACATGCACTAACCATGAAGTAAAGCATCTAAAACCTCTTGCTAGTTTGGATTACAAATAAAAGTAATAAACAAATCAGGCTTGCCCTTGGAATGGATGATTGCTATTACATCTGATATATTTATCGTGGCCTACCAGTAAAACTTAATAGTAAATGGTGACAATGCTATAGGTAACAAATTGCTTCTAGGTTGCCAACTGCAAAACTTCCTTATATATAACATTAGTAGTATAAACAATATTTGGATCACTCACATTGGTCTCACAAGCATTGTCTTAAAGAAATACCTTGACATCATTTGATGACCGCACACATGAGAAAGTAACATATAATTGCCCATGACTAAGCACTAGTGTTGCCAAGTATAATCCTAAAAGAGACATTGGTTGGCCATGTGTTTTGTTTATTGTCATGCCAAACACAAGTTGAACAGGGAACTACCTCCGTCTCATATCGAATGGAAGCTGCAATGTACTTGGAATGAAAGTTATCCTCAGAATGAAGACCTTGTCTCCAATGTTAGTGCCAGTAACAATTTATGTCTTTAACATCTTTGTGTGAAATTCCATGTATATTAATTGAGTACCATTACATAATCCCTTTCGGGGATTCAGATTGCACAATAAAATTATTGGAGCATTCTTTCAAAACTAGCCGATGAGGTGGATACCCACCACCAAGATTAAGATTGTTTAGGTACTTTGTTGTAACAAACCTTTACCAGTGTTATTGATTGAATCTTCACTCAGGTACTTCTTGCCCTCCTTAGGCATGGCATTTAGTGTGTTGTTATTGTTTGCATCAACCTTAAGGTTTTGAGATACATGAATAGTACGCTTTCTAAAATATGATGCATAATCTACAACACATAGAAGCCCCTTATATACCCGTCCAATCAAGTCTTCCATAGATCCTCTCTCTAAAAGCATTTTTGGTGAAATTGGCATGATACCTTCTTTTATCTCCCATGTATGTTCCATTGCCAATGTCTAGAACCCACTGTATGAATTTATGCTGTGTTGAGTTATTGCCATTTTGAAGCACCTGCATTTTCTGTGTGAGCTTTAATACTTTAGTCTCTCCATTTTTGTGAGTGACATAATGTTGTATTAACAATGTCCTCTCGTCCTTTACTTGGAACAACCGGCAAGATCTGTGTAAAATCTTTGCCAAACAGTATGATATTTCCATGAAAAGCTGATCATTGGCCATGATGTCTCTCAATGTCCTATCTAATGCTTCAAAGGCATATCGATGGGTCACAGGTGCTTCATTCCATATTATTAGCTTAGCTAGCTTCACACATATGAGGACTGTTAACCGTTATATTACAGGTGCTACCCACATGCAAGTCTAATGGTATTTTGAATCGTGAATAAGTTGTACGACCATTGCCTAGCAAATAAGGCCGCAATACTAGAATATGCACATGCCAAAGCAACGTGCCCCTCCCCATGCAACCGAGAAAGAAAGAAAGGCCTTGGTAGAACCTATTGGACTATCAAGAAAAAACACTTCACCAACAGATGCATATACTAGTAGCCTCCAAAATCTGATTAAAGGCAATTAGTTAACAATCATTTAGAGTTGTTTCCATCCGATCGGCAATTTGTGCCTGCTGCTCAACATCAAATATTCTCTCTTCTTAGAATAATCCATTTATAACTACCGACACACTTAATCTGTCCACAAGAGGCATTCTCTCAAACTCAGCCAACCTTCGGCAATGCTATTGAAGAATGTGCTCTAAATGCAATAGAGCGTCATTATTTGCCACTACTTGACGATCATTTAAAACTCTCTATAGTCAATTCTAATGCATGAAACAAATCCACTAAAAGTTTCGATGAAAATCTTGCCCACAAAAGGCCAAGAGAGGCAAGCTCACAAAACATCAAAATTGTGACACACAAGTGTCAATTTCGGTTTGATGAAACACGGCCTCTTGCATACACACAAACTATTCTTCATCACTTTCCAATAAACCTCTAGCTAGGCATTCTCCCTTAAAAGTAGGATAAAGTTGTCATCCAAAGTGCGCAAGTCATCAAAAGACTTACAACCTTTGCAAATAATAAGCTATATACACAAGAAATGTTGCTCACCACCAGATGGAGAAACGTTGTACATGTGACCAATGCTATTACTACCTTTCTTCTAGAAAACCACTTAGAACTTGTGTTTTGAACCCACTTGCATACAAAGTCACTGTAAAGCAAATCTTTTGCATCATCATGCAACTTATTGCATGTGAACCACTCTGTAAGGGTAGCTTTTTTGTTACTTTCTTTGTCTATTACACTTTGTAAATCATCATCATCTCAAAACATAACATTATTATACAAGGGAAGATAAACTTATAATCTTTGGACATCAAGTCTTTCATCATGCATATCATATTCATAAATTCACCCACCATGCTTTTGATGTCGATACATTACGTGCAAGGACCTACTGATCTCATCCACCACCCTATCAGCTGAATGTTATAGTTCTCCTTGCCTTTCTACGTGATTTACGATATGTATCTTGATTATTACTTTGTTATAACCCTTGTACACATATTTATACAAATACTTAACTACTGCAATTATGGAGCATACTTCAACATTTATGTGTGCCTTGTATTTCATGGAGAGGAAAAGGATTTAATGGCACTATCCAATGATTATCTACCATGACTCCTTTCACTTGTATGTTTCTTCCATAATCCTGATGCATGTAAATAGGATAGCCATCACTATCTCTACCATATAATATTAAGAGAAAGTACATAAATAATGAGAACTACATTTCCCATCAATCATGCAAGGAGCAACGAGATTTAGAATACCACATGCGCCATGAACATTACATTATCAAATAATCTCATGCAACTCAAGAAACATTTTCCTCTCATACAGTTCTGTACATACTAATCGATTATAATGACTAATCTTTGCTGTTTTAAATTCATCTTCGAAAATCAACAATGATTATCTTTGGGCTCTATGTGAATACGCAAGGAAAAACCATTAGGGATTTACAGAAGACTATAGTCTTCTAATCAAGTATCCCAAATAAAATAAATGTTCTAAATACCATCCCATGTCTAAAATCAAGCTTCCTAATGCACCAAATAAATTTTCTCTAATGAGTGTGGGTATGGCGATGGGTGTGGTGAACCATCTTCCAACACCCCCCTATGGGTCAATCATGGCCAATAAACAAATAAGAGAAAAGTGTCCAAGCCTTAAAAGGCCCATTCTGCATCAACAAAATTTGCCTCCATATTGGGGACACTTTGAGGTGAGTCTTCAGAGACAATGTTGGCTTCATTAGCTTTGGCTTTGATGAAGCACCTATCTTCCAAGTCATTAGCTTTGGCTTTGATGACGCACCTATCTTCCAAGTATCCTAGTTTTACACAATATTTGCATTATAGCTTGGGCTTATTTTTGTACTTGCAATCTTTCAATACATGACCAGTTTTACCACAATGAGTACAACTAGTGTTTTTACCAACTTTGTTGTTGTTGATGAAATAAGCTCCTTCTTCAAGACCATGGTTCTCTCGCTTTTACTTGAATTCTTCAAATAAGGCACCTTCAATGGCTTCCAAGGGAGGTTCTAAAAGATTTTGCAAGGTTGAAACAAGGTGACCATATTCCTCACTAGGCATGTTGTTGAGAAGTACTGCAATAGCATCTTCTTTTCCATGGGAGCTTCAACTGCTGCTAATTGTACCATCAAAATTTTCATATAGTTGAGGTGTGTAAGAAAAGTATTTACATGCTCCATTTTTAACTCAAAAATTTTAATCTTTAATAGCTAGTGTGTTCCATGCCCATCAGTAGCATCCTTGGCATTAGCTTTATGATGTATATAGCTGTCACTAAGTCCTAAGGCTATAATAGCCATAGCTTTTTCATCCTTTATAGCAACCATGCTCCCTCTCCTTCTCTAGTGAAAGGTTTCTTTTCTTTACCATTTGCAATTGACCACAAGCCCTTTTTCATTAAGGTGGTGTCATTAAATTCATCCATTTGAAGTGGGGCCATGATGATGAAGGATGGTCTTACCACTTGGCTTTGTAGCACAAGGGCAGTGTCTAAAAACCCTTTACAAATTATTATTTTTTGCAAAGATTAAATCAGAGCTTAAGAGCCCCCATTTCCATACAAATGCATGTTATATGATAAAAGCTCGGAAAAATTCATGGCCTTTGTAGCATCATAATAAAAAGGTTTAGATTTTTGCTTCACGTAATGAGGAAGCATGAAAATACCCCTTGTGAAGGATAATTTACACCATAAAACCATCTTAAAAAGTTAATAAAAATTAGCTGGCAGAGGTGGCCGTTTTCTTCTCAACACATTAATTGGATTTCTGCAAGTTGAACTGTCTGATGAATCTTCAATTTCTTTCGCCCGCCTGGTGTTGCAAATGTAGCTGCGCTTACCTCATAGCTGAAGCTCAATGGCTACTCACAATGTAGCTCGAAAGACTGTTGATGAACGGTGAGCCTGGTGGCGTGAGAGACGAAGTCTAGAACTCAAGGGCCATGAAGGTGCACGTGGGCGAGGTTCAAGCATGGAGAGCGGGATGCAGGAGGCGAAGTTGATGGGGGTAGCTAGCCTGAGGCATATAGTTGAGTTGAGGCCATCATCATGAAATCGATCGGTGTAGGTGTTAAAACTTTAAAGATCTCTCTAGCTAATCACTATGCATAAACATGTATAAACCAGACATATACTCATCCACCCAACCAGTCCCGAGCCCAAGGGTGCACAAAGATCTCTCTAGCTAATCACTATGCATAAACATGCATAAACCAGGCATATACTCATCCACTCAACTACCCCCGATCCCCAAGGGTGCACACATTAATACAATAAAGTACCACATACCTAATCGTGGTGTCCCATACCACCAAGAGGTATGACTTTAATCCAGCAACACATAGCTCTAGCATGAAATGGTAAGATATTAGATACAATGCTCTACACAAGAGAACATCCCCTTAAGAGTGTCCCATGTCCCTATTATATAGGAGAGCACTCAAGTGACTCTTGACTCTCCATTTCCATGTGTGACCCTTGGTGGTTGCCTGACCCTAACCTCAACCCAAGGTAAGACCTAACCCTTGCCCCACTAGAGCATGTTTCCATGCTCCCATGCTCACATGCCTAGGGTGGGCTAGCCTCTTAGTACTCCTCAAGAACTCATTGAAGTCAAAGATTTATGTTCCACGTGAATCTGAAAAGGTACTTGAATTCAAGGAAAGAAAACTTCGTAGTCACTTAATCCCTGAGGTTAAAATTAAGTGGAAGGACATGGAAATTGAGGATTCGACTTGGGAGTCAATTGAGAACGTTCATTGATTTTGGACCTCTTGAATGGCAGGTTTCCTTCTTTTCATTGTAAGAGTGCAATGTTTTGAGAGAGGGGAAGTATGTTATGTGCACATTATATGTGCATATACTAGGAGGGTAACCCACCCTAGGCATGCGAGCATGGGACCATGGGAACATGCTCTAGTAGGGCAAGGGTTAGGTTTAACCTTGGGGTTGAGGTTGGGGTCAGGCAACCAAGGGTCACACATGGAAACAGAGAGTCAAGAGTCACTTGAGAGCTCTCCTATATAATAGGGGCATAGGGAACTCTCAAGGTATGTTCTCTTGTGTAGAGCATTGTATCTACTCTCTTGCCATTTCATGCTAGAGCTATGTGCTTGTAGATTGAAGTCATATCTCTTGGTGTGGTATGGGACACCAAGGTTAGGTATGTGGTACTTCATTGTCATATCTCTTGGTGTGGTATGGGACACCAAGGTTAGGTATGTGGTACTTCATTGTATTGATGTGTGCACCCTTGGTTGCCTGACCCTAACCTCAACCCAAGGTTAGACCTAACCCTTGCTAGACTAAAGCATGCTCCCATGCTCACATGCCTAGGGTGGGTTAGCCTCCTAGTATATACACATATAATGTGCACAATAAAAGTAGGCATGATCTCACCTGGATGACTGGTGGGCCTCCCCTATTGTAGCTTGTAACTGGACATAAGAGACAATATGGCAAGCCTTTAGCCTTGTGACACGTACGTAGAGATACACCTCCCTCTTTGATGATGCTGGCAACGACCAAATAGCAAGCAGGAGGATGGAAGCTTGATGCTCTGATACCATTGATAGACATGGTTGGCAACTTAAGTTCACAAGCTATGGTGGATCAAAACCTAAGCTAAGCATCATAGACGATAGGCAATTGATAAGAAGGATTAAACCTTAATCACATGCTTAGAGACAACATGAGAACATGAGTTTTTGAGCAAAAGTTTGATAACCATTCATTGATTTTGGACCTCTTTAATAGGCCAAGGTAGATGCCTTGATGTACATAACCAATGATGTCATCCACTCCACATGGGTGGTGAACCATGTAAGCTAGATTCTAGTCTACGGAATCTCCACTTGCCCACTTGCATGAGGTACCTTCTTCTAGTTGATTCCTTCACCCATTTACTATCTCTTGTCAATGTCTAATATCCTTACATCCATACAATCACATGAGCCATAATCTATGATGTCCATGACCAAAACCATACCCAATGCAATGATTGGAGATGGCCATTGGGAGCCAACGTCCAACACCCCCGCCTTGGTTCCGTCATGGCCATCTTTGGGCTTTATGTGAATACGCAAGGGAAAACCATTAGGGGTTTACAAAAGGCCATAGTCTTCTAATCAAAACGCACGCATGCATGCATGCATGTACATACACCTACAGTCCCTCCCATCTATCTACGCATGTACACCACCTGTCAAACAAAGCAACCCCCCACCCCCCAATACATCACGTTTTCACCCATGCATGTGTGCACACCATTACATTCACACACTTTTTCTTGCATATGTACACACCGATACGTGCAGGTGCCCACACCCCACGTGTGCATATTCACTTGCACATTCACCCACGTGCACAATCACTTGCATTCCCAGGTGCACCTACATCCTCCCCCTACCACACATGCACACATACACCCCATTTGCATGTAGGTGCGCTCCCCATTTGCACCATATATGCACACACCCGTTTACACACATCCACTCACATATGTGTGCGTCACCCGTTTACACACATCCACTCACATATGCGTGCATCACCCGTGCACCTTTATGCCCGCACATGTATACACCCACGCCCCATGCATGTGCCCACTAACTAGCCCTTTTCTTTTTATTTTCTCTTTTTTTTAAACTTTTCCCAAAAAAGCTCCCCTTTTGTCTTATTTTTCTTTTTAAAATTTTATACTCTTTTATTTTTTATCCAAAAAGAAGAAGATCTCCTCCTTTTTTATTTTTCTTATTTTGTACTTTATTTTTTAAAACTTACTATCTTATAAAAAACTCCTCTTTTTTTCTTTTTTATTATTATAAAGAGCTCCTTTCTTTTCTTTTCTTTTTCTCTTTATTTCTTTTATTTTTTTATTTTTGATAGATATATATATATATATATAAAAGAGACCACTTCCTTTTTTGCTATATTTCTAATTATTAAAAAACTTTTTTAATTGTATTATTACAAAAAATCAAAACCAAAACCTCGCTGTGCCCATGGAGGAGGAGGAGAAAAAAAACACACCCACAAAAAAAAACCCACAATTTTTTTATTATAAAAAAAAATCAGAACTCCGATGCTGCCCAACCTTTCTCGTCTTCTCCAGCCCTGGAGTGGTTGGCAGGGCAGGGACGGACCTTGCATATTCTTGGCCTCCATCCGGTTGGAGCATCTCACACCTGTCTCACGCACTGCACATGCTTTGGTCACAACATCTGTTGGAGCGCCTCACAGACAAGGATTCTCAGTCGGACCTCTTTATTGAAGAAGGCATCATCATCGATAGTGGGATCGGCTTGACCAAGGCCGACCTTGTTTTAACAACCAACCTTGGAATTAGGCCGAATGTATTCATGGAAGCCCGGGTTGTTGGAACTAATGTGAGCTAGATGGCGCAATTTGGAGTTGGTTTCTTTTCAGCTTATCTTGTCGATGAGATGGTTGGGGTCACCACGAAGCACAAGGATCGTGAACAGTATATATGGGAGTCTCACGCAGGTGGCTCTTTCACTGTCACTAGGGATTCGCGAGAGCCTCTTGGCTGGGGAAACACAGTAACCTTCATCATCTTGATTGAGGAGTATCTTAAAGAAAGCATGCTCTATCCAGGATCTTGTGAAGAAGCACTCGGAGTTTATCAGTTACCCTATTTCCTTGTGGATCGAGTTAGAGCAAACTAGACAGCAGTGTGAGAGAAAGGGGTAGAGTGTGTATGTATTCATGGGCTTCTTTATCTAAGGTATGGCCTGCCTTGGTAGCACCATGTTTGCTTAAAAATTTGACATTCTTAATAGTAGATAGGATGATTTCAAGGTATAACTAGAAAGTGATGTTTGTCAACAGTATAGGATTGTTCTTGATTGTTTATGATGCGCTTGTGATTTAGGCCTCCGTTTTTGCCAAAATGTAGCAAGAAGTGTGGACTAATTATGATGGCACAAGGTAGTCATTAGGCATACCACTCATATACTTTTTTTACATGCCTCGGAGTCATCAAGCTCTAAAAGGGGCTCATATCTCATACTGTTATCGCGAATAATTGTTGCACCATCAACATACATGACTAAAGTGGCCTGAGCTATTGTTGTAGATTCTTTTGCGTTACTTGATTGAAGTGGCATGAGCTATTGTTTCATATTCTTTTGTAAAGAATACCCTGACCCAAGAATAGAGCACTCTCTCCTCTCAACTCTCTCACACACCATAGACACACATAAGAGAGTAAGGAGATAAGCACAAGACTCAATTGGCATAAAGGGGTATTGTTATGAGAAATTGGTAGTTATACAACTGGCTCTTATTCATACTTGGGTGCCCAAAACTTAAAAAGAAATGAACTAAATGATTACAAAGCCACTTAGGCTTAGGCTTGGCTAGCCATTCTCATAATTACAACTTTTATAGTGTTGTTTTATGACACTTATTATGATATCTCTCATATGTATCAAAGAGATGCTAAGTTAACCTCAAAATAGGGTTAACATTCCCTCTACTTGATGTAGATTCCATCCTCGATACTTATTACCTACAGGGCATGATCCCCTAGGTATTCTTTATAGAGCGACTCTTATGTGTTTGGAGCACTCAAAGGGCTCTTCATAGAAAGTAAAGTGTCTTCCAAAAGTTCGTGTCGATCATGTTTTCAAAAGTTATATGCATGTACGACGGAAGATATCTTAGCATGTGATAATAGTACATGATACCACTATCCGAGGGTCCCATGTTAAGATCAAACTTCATGTCTTCTCGATTGTAGCTATGCGCATAGTCATCCTATATGTCGACCAGAAGAATGATAAGCTTGAAAAACTTAAGTGACGACTATGGCTAGTCGAGGATGGTCCTCCATGCATGTACTGTTGTGAGCATATACTATCTTTTCTTGTTTACAGTGTCAAACTTTCTACGCTCAAAGTACGGAGAGTTAAAGACTCGTTAAAGATGAAGTGTGAATTTATGGCCATCCTTTCCTTGAATTCCCTCTCTATGAATAGATTCTTCTTATTAGCATGTACAGAGGGTTAATCCTTAGATGTCTTAGTGCGGCCTTGTAGATGTCAGCACATTGCTTAATGGTGAGGAATGGCACCCTTCAGGCTCGTTGGATACCAAATATTTGAGTTGGTATTTGACCATCAGCATCAGTATGTATATCTTCATAGCCACCTCATGACTCTTCTGGAGACTCTTGCTTCCATCTCTCGTAAGCATATGCAATCATGAATATCACAAATTCTGATTTCCAGCAAGTTAGCAAGTAATGGGTTTACAAGCTTAGAGCTTCTTGCTATATTTATCCATAAGGCCTTTGGTTGATGTAGTTATCCAAGTTTTACTTCCTCCGTCATGATGGATAAGGAAGATGTGATGTTTGTGGGGCATTTGCATAGGCCTTGGCT
The DNA here is from genome assembly GCF_041138505.1 of Cibotium barometz. Taxonomy (NCBI): domain Eukaryota; kingdom Viridiplantae; phylum Streptophyta; class Polypodiopsida; order Cyatheales; family Cibotiaceae; genus Cibotium; species Cibotium barometz. Next base: position 7,508,750 of record NC_141053.1, read on the forward strand.
TCAATCGATGTTGTTGGATCAAAGGGTGTTATCTGTAAGAGGGCTTGCTGCATGAGATGAGGCTTGAGCAAAGGATTACCTATTGTGATTATCCACTCATAGTCCTCTGTTGGTAGATCTAAGAATGGATCTTTGCTATAGTTTTCTGGCTCATCATTGTGATGGTGATGAGTAGAAGGTTCAGTCTCTGGCTGATCATCCAGTGGTTCCTTGGGGTCTAGTCGGTTAGTTGTGAAATCAAAAGAGGTGGAAGGGAAATCACTCTCTGTTAGTGGTGGGTTAGTTTTTCCTTTATCTTTGTTATCATAGATGCTAGATAAGTATGATGTGATGGGACTAAACACAAGGTAGGTGGGGTCCTCATCTTCTCTATGCTTATTTTTATCCGCTTTATTAAATGGTGGTGGAGGCTTTTTAGAGATGAAGAAATTGTGAAGTACATGAAGATCTTCTTCTCAGGGAATGTGGGGTATGCTATGTATATTTGATCAAAATCATAAATAAGTGTGTTTATTAGCGTATGTAGATGTGCACAAATGATATCAAAAAACTTTAGAATATTGTAGGGATGATAAGTTTGGCTATTATGCAAGAGTGAATGCTTATGAATGTCCCATTCCTCCACCCACACTTGTGTTAGCATCCATTCTAGGCCTTTTTGTATTTTGGGAATGGGGCTATACAAGAATTAATGTTAGTGGGCTTCATGAGTTCCTCACCCTCAACAAAAGCTAATGGAATTTAGTAGTATTCTACACCATGATTTGAAATTAATAACAATGGGATGCAGAGGATATATATAGATTGAGTGCCCCTCCCATAGCTCTAGATTCCCATTAAAAATAGATATAATTATCGTGGGGTCTGCATATCTAGTAGTATTTTGTTTTATTAATGTAAGATCCCTTGGGTTAGTTCCTCACTTAGATTTAGATCATATTGGCAGAGTGAGAGTGTTTAGTGAAGCAAAAAACATAGTGAAGATTAGAGATAGGGCCCAAGGAATCACTAAAAGGTTAGCCAGAGGGGCTGCTCCTTCTCCAAACTTATTGTATGTGTCATCTTCAGCTTTAGTAGGCTCGCTTCAATGGTTGAGTTGACATAAAGCCATCACGTGTTCTTCTGATGCTTCTAGAGCTTTGGCCACTTCTTCCTCTCACTTTTCTCTTGCTACTTTAGTGAGTTGTTAGTTCTTAGTGGTTAAGTCTTCTTTCTCCTTTGTTAGGATGTCAATTTTTGCTTGGAGTCCCGCAGTGATTTTGTGAGCATCCGTGATTTGTTTGTTTAGGTGAGCATTCACCTTCTCGTGGCTTTGGAGCATACTCAATTTCTGTGTCTACAAAGCATGCAAGGTTTTCTTGAGATCATTGACCTGGATGTCGTAATTGTTGCAGCTTAGCTTGTAGATCTCTTTGGCTTGTGCTAATTGACTTTCCAAAGTTGCAATATGAGCCTTCAATCCAAAATATGTGGCGTGCAGCTCTTTCTCTTTCTCCTCCAACCTCTTTTAAAGGGCTATGAATGGCTGTCCTCTTTGTTTTTGAGCTGGTTTTTTACTGCAAGTAGGTTTGTGTGAGCTGGGATAAACATCTTGGCCAAAATTTCTAGATTTTCCAGCTATTGCCTTTCTTGTCCAAAGGTCAAAACACCATGGGAACTAGCCCCCGTAACCCCTGTTCCACACACTTGAGACCGATTCCGAGCTTTCCGAGATTATCGTATAATAATGAAAAGGCTATTAAATCTTTGAATTTGGCCTTGTGCATCTCTTTAATATTTTCGAACCTAACTTGCAGCTATCGATGGTGCTCCTTTTCTTGCATGAGCTCTTTTTTTAACTCTTCTATAGCTGTTTAGTGAGGTCTGTGATCTTCTTGCTTAGATCCTTGTTGTTCTACTCTAGCTCCTTGTTCTTATCTTCACCTTTATTCTTGGCATGGTCCACCTATTCTTTGGCCTTCTCGTTCTCCCTTGTTCTTATCTTTAGCTCCGTTCTTGGCATGGTCCACCTGTTCTTTAGCCTTTTCATTCAAATTCCTTCTCCATGCTTCTAGCATACCTGTTGAGTACTTTGTTAGCAGAGGCTTATATATGATAATTATGTTCAATGATTTAGGCGAAGAGGATGCTCAAGTCAGAGACATAGGCCTCCATTTTGTTGTCCTATTTCTCAGGTTGGTTCAAGTATTCTTCTACTTTATTGTACTTTGGGTGTAGGCACTGGAGAATATCCTTTTCTAACTCATGCATAGCTGCCATTCTCATGGACCTGTCCATCTCCTATAGTTGGAATAGAACTGTCTTTAATGGTTCCTCTTTTTCTCCTTCCTCCAACCTTTGCCTCTTCACTTCTAGCTCAGCCTCATCTCCAGAGCTCACTTGAATGCTTTCGTCTTGGTCATGCTTCTTGGATGTGGAGGGTTCGGCTTCTATTATGGTTTGGATTGTCAATGTGGTTGAGGGAGATGCCCTCATTTTCTACTGCAAGGTGGAGCTTACCACACTTAATGTGGTCATTGGAATAGGAACTCTAGCAACAAGAAGTCTTGCCAGTTTGAGAGCTTCACTGGTCAGCTTCCTGAGCAACTGGCTTGCCTTGTGCCTTGGGCATTAGCCAGATTTCCCCTAAAGGGCTTGGCATCCTTCTCAAGGCAGTAACTGCCTTGCCTTATGCCTTGGGAATTAATTGGACTTCCTCCCTTAAAGGGCTCAACACCCTTCTCAAGAGCTTTGATTCCATGGTCAGCACTCTGCTTGGTATAATAGTAGCTGCAACTTCTAGTAGCTATATTATGCTGAGTTCTTTTATAGTTTCATGGTGTGGTGGCAAGCTTTTTGGTACGTTGTCACATGCATACTCTTGCTCTTCAGCATGTGTTGTTGCTAGTGTTTTTGTAGAAAAGGATAGGGGCCTCCTTGGGGTGGTCTTCACTCTTGGATTCTATTCTTTTATCTTTATATGTTCCTTCTATGTGAGGCTTATCCCTAGCTTTGCCATCAAGTCTTTGGTCTCTACTAACACTATTGAGTGTTCTTCTATGTCCCTTTGCAAGGCCTTGGGTCCATTGGAAAATCTTGAGGCTCCTGGAATTGTCTCTGGCAAGGGTATCCCTACTACATGGTTATACTGTTAGAAGTCATCTCCTGTCTAGATTTATACACCAGGGCCTTTGTTGTGGGTGTGCTCGCCCTTATGAGGTGTTTTATCATTTTTCCCCACACTCCGTATTTTTCCCCTATTTTTTCCCATTTTTCTGAGGCTTGGGAGGGTTGCCAGAGGATGCCAGGAGCACTCCAGTGCTGGCCGACTGTATGTTCATCAGTCGTGGGCTATTGGGCTACTGGCCGACTGGATTTCCTCAGTCGGGGGCATTCATCTGCTGGCCGATTGCATTTATGCAGTCGTGGGACCTATTCAGCAGTCGTGGGCATTTTATCTGCTGGCCGACTGCCCTCCCAGGGATGTATATATAGGATCCCAGCCCCCATACCTTATTTGTATCATTTCTCGGGATCTTCTTGTGTATATAGAGCAGAGTTACACGCCTACATCTCTCTCTCTCTTGTGCTGTTTTTCTGCCTGCGTTTTTGCTCTTGTGTTCCCAGATTTGGTCTTCATCTCCGCTGCGTATTCTGACATGGTATCAGAGCCTAGGCTCTAGATAGGTCTTGGCCCTTGGGATTTGTGTGAGCAAGAGGGGGACTGCTTTTGTGGCTGATTGGTGGACTGTTTTGGGCTGATCGGGAAGAGGAGAAGCAAGAGGAAGGCGGGCTGATTTGCTGGACAGCCACTTGCAGGTTTTATTCCTTCTTTGTTCCCACCCACCCACCCTTTTCAGAGTACATCCCCGCTATGGCAGATCTGTTTGAGATGGCCGAGAGACATGTGAAGATCCCGACACTCCCCACGTTCCCGGTGGACCGTCAGTTGGACGGGAGCAACTACGGCATATGGAAGGTGATGATGGAATCCGTTCTGGAGTCTTACGATCTCGCCGATTTTGTCGTTGTTGGTGTTCCACGGTCAGAAGTAGAGGAAGGGGAGTTACCGTCAACCCGAAAGGACCGGGAGGCCCAGACACAGATGTGGGATCGTGTCAACGCCAGGGTCCGTTCGTTTATTTTCCTCAACTGCATACCACAAGTAATCAATCATGTAAAGCACATGACGCTGGCCAAAGGTATATGGCAGCATTTGGCCTCACTTTACAACAGGGTATCGCCCATGAAGAGGATTTCCTTGGAAGTACAGATGCGGGTTATGAGCCCTTCAAAGTCGTCGACGATGCGGGAGCATATTAACAAGCTGCAGGCTCTTCAGTATAGGAAGTTCTTCAGGCTGGGAAGGAGATATCGTCAGAGGACATGGCCATCACGTTGCTGTCACATTTGCCCTCTTCGTACTCAGCATTTTACTCGTCTTTGATTACCAGTGGCAGGCTTAGCACCATCACGTGGGAGGAGCTTGTGCCCATGGTCCTGGACCAGGAGGAACGATTCACGAACCCTCCTCAGGGTGGAGGTTCGGAGGCCTTAACTGGCCAATGGTCGAAAGGCCGTAACTCGGACAAAGGGAAGGCTTCATCGGAGAAGTCTCCTGAGAAGAAGTCCGACGCTGACCGCGAGAAACTGAAGGCAGAGAGGACTTGTAATGATTGTGGCGAGAAAGGCCACTACTGGAGGCAGTGTCCCAAGCGGAAGACCGAGAAGGGTGAAGACTCCTCAGCAGCAATCATGAAGACTCCGGCTTTTGTGCACCTGGAGGTGATGGACACTGATGCTTCATTTTCTTCAGGCAGGGAGGAGATTGGAGGACTCTCCGCCAACGGATACTCAGGAGTGGATTCTCGATAGTGGTGCTTCCAGGCACATGACTCCTTCCCGTTCCGGTTTACAGGATCTCTGCAGGCTTTCTGGTCATACTCTTACTGGGGATACGTCCACTATCCCAGTTCACAGTGAGGGCAGGATGGAGATAGTTCCCGATGGCAGAGGGGGGAAGCATTCCTCCCAGGTGTTGTATGTTCCGGCCCTTGGTTTTCATCTGTTGTCAGTGCATCAGGTTTGGAAGACTGGCGTACGGGTGGAGTTTGATGAGCATTTTGTTGCTCTCTGGGACAAAGCAACAGGCCAAGTGGTTTGGGAAGGCGGAGTGGAGAATGGAGTTTACAGGCTTTCAGCGCGCTCTCTCCGAGGTCCTCAGGGTTGTGATGAGTGGCAGTCTGGTAATGGCTACTCAAGTGTGGATACGCTGCAGGTGCGGGCTTTCCGAGACCAGGTGGTGGATAGCTTGCCAGTAGATGGCAGCAGTTGGCAGGAACTTTCCAGTACTGATGTTGGTAGTTCTTGTGTTCGTGAGTCAGAGGAAGCTGAACAGGTCACTTATGCTCTGATGTCTCGTAGTGTTCGGGACAAAGAACCTCCAGTAGATGAGGATGTTCTTTCCACGGGGACCTTTCGGAAAGCGAGGCAGGTGGCAGGTGCTTACTTGCAGAAGGAGGTGGTTTCTCCAGGCTTTGTGGTTCCGGATTTAGAGGGGGTGGTTGACAGGTTTCATCAGGTTTCTAGGACTTGCTTGTGCATTGTAACAGGTGTTGATCCTTGTGAGCAGTGTGATGTCTCTTTGACTCAGAAGCTGTATGGTTCATTGATCTGGTTGATGGACACCAGATTGGATGGGAGCTTCCTGATGAGGCGGTTGAGCTCATGGTTGCAGATGTCTCTTTGGGAGGCAGGATTGCGTTTCCTATGGTTTCTGCGGCATGCGAAGGATCATGGACTCTTGTACACAGGAGGGGGATTGTTGGATGGAGTCCGACTCCACGGTTGGAGTGACTCAGTTTGGGGAGGAGATACGGACACGAGGAGATCTACTTCAGGCCCAGGAGCAGTTTTATGGAGCAGTGAGAAGCAGTCATCTTTTGCCTTGTCGAGTACAGAGGCAGAGTACAGGGCTGCTTGTGATGTTGCTTGTGAGGTGGTGAGGATGCAGAGGTTGCATTGCAGGTTTGGGCTTCCATTGGAGGAACCCATGGTCATCCAGAGGCACTTTGTTCGTGAACAGATCGTTGCTGATGACATCTTGCTGGAGTTCTGTTCGACGGAGGACAGTACGGTGGACCTCTTCACGAAGTCGCTCTCTCAGGATTTGCTCAGGCGGCACCCCAGCTCCCAGTGGTTGGTTTCACAGCCAGGAGTTGAGAGGGGGTGTTAGAAGTCATCTCTTGTCTAGATTTATACACCAGGGCCTTTGTTGTGGGTGTGCCCGCCCTTATGAGGTGTTTTATCATTTTTCCCCACACTCCGTATTTTTTCCCTATTTTTTTCCATTTTTCTGAGGCTTGGGAGGGTTGCCAGAGATGCCAGGAGCACTCCAGTGCTGGCCGACTATATGTTCATCAGTCGTGGGCTATTGGGCTGCTGGCCGACCGGATTTCCTCAGTCGTGGGCATTCATCTGCTGGCCGATTGCATTTATGCAGTCGTGGGACCTATTCAGCAATCGTGGGCACTTTATCTGCTGGCCGACTGCCCTCCCAGGGATGTATATATAGGACCCCAGCCCTCATACCTTAATTGTATCATTTCTCGGGATCTTATTGTGTATATAGAGTAGAGTTACACGCCTACATCTCTCTCTCTCTTGTGCTGTTTTTCTGCCTGCGTTTTTGCTCGTGTTCCCAGATTTGGTCTTCATCTCCGTTGCGTATTCTAACATATACTACATGGCCAAGCACCTTGGTCATGATATATGGATTCACTATCTTGTTGTTGTGCTTGCTTATATAGCATGTTGACCTAGTTGTCTTTTTCTCTCCCTTGTGTGGTCTCTACACTTTGTGAAGTCCCTAAATAGCATGTTGGCCTAGTCATCCTTCTCTCCCTTGTGTAGTTTATACACTTTGTGTATATCCACCACCCTGTTATATCTTTCGGTGGGTTTTACTTGCATAATCATTGACGCTACTACTCGGTAGGCCTTCTCTAGCTTTGGGTGTCCCTGAGCAATGAGAATCTGGCTTTGTTGTTGCTTACCTTGTCAGCCAAGTAGATCTTTGAGAAATCTATTTTCTTTAAATAAAGTGTTGATTTTGCTTCACTTAGGGCTTCTCTTAGGGGCTTTTTAGTTATAAGAACTGACTTCTTGGACCCGTCATGTGGCAGGTTGTTATTCCTTTTTTGTACCTTGCTGGTAGGATGCCAGGAACTCTGCACATAACTTGGTGTTAACATTGCATTGGACTGATTTTACAAGACTCCCCAGCCCTATTTGTGCCAACTTCTCCTTCACTTCATCATCATTGACTAACTCCATGCACTTTAGGGAATGGTACTAAAAATAGTCCTTTTTACTGTCCACTTTTTCTGTGTGACTAAGTATGGTCCCCTGTCATTTGTCCACTTTCTCTGTGTGGCTGAGTATGAACTGTGGCATTTGTTCATTAGTGGGCTAAGGTAGCTAGTTCTCTGGTGTATTGGCTTGGCTACCTTCCCCTTGCTCTTCTTCTTTGGGTGTTACATAATGTCCACCCTTTGGTTAAACGAGGACGCCCATGATGCTAGGGTGCCATGCTAGCGATACACATGCACATGTTCATAGTGATACATATGCACATGAAACTATTGCTACATATGTACATGATGATGATGTATGTGATAGTGACGTGTGTGACTTGGATCATGTGGGCATGATCTCGAGGGTAGAGATGGCAGCAGCAAAACAAGCACATTGAGCATCGATACTTCTATGCTTATCTTCCTTCCTACAAATCATGTGGATACATTAGTTGATCATGGGGGCATTCTTGTAGAGGATAGTGTGCATTTGATTAGTGATACATCTATTATAGCACACAAGTTTAGTGATACTTTGCATGTGGGGTCACGGGATACTTATGGGTATAGGCCTGAGTACCTTGTGCTAGATAGGACAGGCTATTCTTCTAGGACTTTCACATGTGAAGACATTCACAATTCAACCACGACCACTACTTCTAGTTATCATAGCTTACCTGGTAGCGTTCGGGAAGAATGAGTAGTGTGGACTTTATTGAGGTGAGGTCACATAGGAGAGGCAAATTGACGCATACGGATTTAGAGAGTTTTTCATTTGACTCGGGTTTTTTCTTAGATCCAATTCTTATAGAGATTGACTTAATAGAGGGTATATTGCATAGTTGGGATCATGTTTATACACATATAGATGTAGTGGATCATATCGTTGATTGTTTAAGTGGTGCTACATGGGATGAGGGTATTTGTTCACATTTGATCTTGCATGATGGTAACCTCGATGTGTTCATTTAGCCTCTCCACGAGTGTCAACATGATCGTATGTTCTTTGGGACCAAGACATTTCTCTTTGGGTGCATTGCCACTTGAGATGTATGGTGGATGATTATGTGGTTCGACATTCAGATGCACCTGTGACACATCATAGTCTTGATCTACACGATGGTTCTTTTGTGGCTAGGATCATTTGACATTCTAGCTAGGAGTTTCAAGCTCATTTGGTGGATCTTTGTAGTGCCAAATTCACACACTGATTTCGGGGATGGGCTTGATAGCTTTCCCTTGTATTTAAGCTTTCCTTTCGACCCAAAAGCTACTTTTACATCAGCTTCAGAGGTTCGAAATATGTACCATGCACATCCATTTGATCCTGGAGGATACATTAGGAAAAAGGGGAGCTCATTTTGAAAAATAGAAAATAGAACAGTACTTTATGGTGGCAGAAGCGTGCGAGTTGAATAGGGAGATTTGTTTTTGATTCTCTTATCCAGCATGTCTCTATCATGAGATTTTAGTCCATCTTTGAAACTTCCCGCTCGCGACAATCCAATTTTCTTTCTTCTCAGACTTTCGAGGGACTATTCCATCTTCGACAAGCATCCCTCCTTGCCATAGCTTTGTTGTAATTTGCTCTCTTCAACATTTCACTTGTTGTGGATATCTTTTTGTTCTTTCTTTTAAGTCGATCTGCATTACTTAGAATGTTAGATTAATTGAAATCTAACATCATACTATCTTTCTTTTGTGTTGGTTTCTATTAGGGGTGTGTTAGATTCGGAGCCTGAGATGGCACCCAGAAACAATGGACGCGGCATTAGAAAACGTTCGGTGGGTTTAGATGGTGAAGACTCTGTTGATGTACGAAACATATCTTTGCCACGAAGGCCTATCACACAGATTTCAAGCATAGAGGTTTCCAATATTGTAACAGCAAATGCTAGTTGGAAAATGTTCGAAGTGGGAAAAGGAGCTTGGGTACTAATGTAACCCAAGAGGATCAGGAAGAAGAGTAAAAAACAACAATCAACGAGTACTTTCCTGACATCCTGGAAAGGCAGAGTAAAAGGTTTTAGAGTGAAAGAAGGCAGAAGATGCGTAAAAGAGATTCTGGTGCAGCATGTTTATATGCATCGAGAACTTCAATTGCGAGAATATCCAGCTTATCTTCCACATCATAGACCAAATTGTAAACACATAATATAACTTAAATTATTTTCAAGGCACAATTGTTTCTCCCTTTATAACTAAGATGATCTTTCAGAGACTTGGCTAAAGCGGGTATTTTTTTCTGTGATCACTTCTACCAGCTATTGGACCATGCTCATTCTTATGGCATATTGCAAAGGCAAGATTTTTTGGAATGGAATATAATAGACTGGCTTGTTCCCGATGGAAGTATAATAGAGGCATATAGAGCCAAACTATATGCAGAAGTGCAGCATTCATTGAAACCAAATATTGCAATAAGAATAGTCAAAATCACAGTTTTTATGCCTGTCAATGTTTTCATAGATATTTTTCAAGAATATTCAATCAGAGTTTGTAAGACTATGTTTTCTTTTAAAGCAAAAGGCTGTGATGACATTCCAAAATTTTTGGATGATGGTTGGGATAAAATTATGGCCAACATTGTGTATTGTGAGGTTGTCCATGACACAATCAATCGCAAGTACATGTTTGCCTCCCAGAATTTTATTTTCTCATTTTACTATAAACGAAGCAGGATGATAGGTATACAACTTGTACCAATGGAACAAGATGAGAGCTCTTCATGTCTAGAAAATGACATTATTGATATAGATGTTGTCGAGAATGGCATTTTAATAGCATCCATCACACTTGGAAGATACTGCACACTCTCTCGATTACGGAATGACATTATAAACGAGATTGAAGGGAGTGTCTGCATGGGATTTTCATTCATTTTAAACAACAAAAGGGTAAACCGAGTTTCCTAAAGTACTCATTCAAGATTGGCAAAATTGTTTTATCAAAATTTTAATTCAAAAAATGTAGACATCTCATTTTCAAACTGTGATTTTGTTTCAGATACTGCAAAGAAGAGAAAGCAAGATACAATGCAGAGATATTCCAAGCAAAACAATTCAGATAGTTCAATCATCTTGAACTCAGGTACAATAGACAATTCATATATACTTTTACCAGACAGTAAAAGCGCTATAGAATTCTTAACATTTTCAAACCAAAAAGTGATCCATTGAGAAAAAGTAATTGCATTTATATTTGCATTTACTATTGTTGTTCTCAGATGTACAGAGGAGGGTATATCTACAGATGTACAAATATGCCTATATTTGGGATTCTATCTCAGGCTGAGCCTGGCTTTGGTCCAAAGACTTAGATACAGGCTCCTTGTCGCTATGGCTCTCCCTCGGCTTTTCCTTTTGCACCTCAGTTACATCCGAAGACTTCATATTTCATGGGAGAGGCTCATCTTCCATTTTCATCTCCTCGGGCACTTTGGAAGGCTGCTCCTAAACTTGCTGGAACCCATCAACAATGTTATCATTTACATTGAAAGATTTCAAATCATCTTTCTGCTCAGTAATCACTTCTACATCAATATTGGAAGGGAATATTGGCTCGTTTAGAAGTGGAGGAGATGCAGGAATAGGAGAAGCAAGTCGTAGCAACCTCAAAATTGTATTGGCTGTAAAACTATAGACGTAGTCAGAGCCAAAACTATCTTCTTGCATCTGCAATAAAGAAAATATTATTTTCAGAAACTGACTGTTAAAAATTAGAAAATTTGAAGATTGTAAATCTTTTAACTTACAAACTCGGACTGCTTCTCTCCAAAGTAGGAGTCCAACATGTATTTAGTTGTTAGAAGTAATCTCCATCCACAAGAATATGGGTCTGTTTGTTGTGGTGTTTGTAAATGAAATTATGAGAATTTAAATAAAGATAAACAGTTCTCTATACAGAAGATAAAATAAGATTGGTGTTTTTCCACAAACCTGCAATGCAATTGGTTCAATCAGGTTGAGTAAATTTGTATTTGGAGGACATAAGTCCAGGGGGTGGATCTCGAGGGGCACTCCAGTTTGATATGCTAGGTTGGCATTGATATCTCTTCCGAGTAATAGCTCGCGTCGCTTCTTTTGAGTATTCCGAAGAAGCTTCTATATTTGAGTTCAACAAGGCTCTCCCTAGCAGGCAGGGTGGTGGTGGCAAACCAGGTACTTCTTGCCACCATGTGGTACATCACTTCATATTGGGCCTTTTCTCGGGCATGTATTGGTTAGGTACAATGATTGATCCGGAACTTCTTATGGACCGAAATTGATGGGATTCCAATCAGGGCCAAGGTAGCATGGAGAGTGATTGTTCAGCCACGTCACCTCATTGACCCGGCTATTTAGAGTCGTGCCAAGTTTCATGAGAATACATTAAGGATAAGACTTACAAGCCTAGCTCCTGGTGGGTACCCTGAAGAGAGTTAAATGTATAACATCTCTTTTGTTCAAGGTCAATGGAAACAAAACTCCAATGAGAGCTACAAAAAGAAGAATAATATAAGGACCAGAAAGATAAAGGAACCAAAAAGCAAAGTATTGTTAAATCTAAAATCTAGGTGTACTTACTTGGAGTGGTATGGTAGGAAGATGACATCAACTACTTCAAAATTGCAGTAATTGAACCATTTTGCAATGTCTGCACTGCTCTCTAAGTGATCTCTGAGCTTGAAAGAGATTCCTGGATCAGTGAGTGACGAAGATCCTGTGCATAACCCCAGGATGCAATTTGCTCTTGAACATGCTCAACAAGGAAAGACTCAAAGTCTCAGTTTGAGATTGAAGAGGATTGATACTTTTGTAGAAAGAATAATCTTGGAAAATACTCACTAGAGAGTAGCCAGGATGAGAGTATGTGTCAGGTACGTCTTCCTCTGGGAAAGAGCTTTTATACAGTCTCTAGTGAGCCTGAACTCCAAATCAGTCAAATCAAAATCAGTGGTCTCTAATTTTATTGTAATTTTGGGCCCCAACTCCAGAAGCCTCTCCTGTATCTTCAACTCCTTAACAAGTGTTTTTGACTCTAGGTCCGAAGATGAATCCTTCACTTGTTGTTTCATTAAATCCTCATAGGCTGACTTCCCTCTGGTCTCATAGTTGTGTGTGACCTCTTCTATCTTCACCTCATCCTTAGAGGGCTTCCTGCTTGGTGGTATTAAGATGGCTCTCATCTTAATATCATTCCAGTCTTCTGCATTCAGAATTTTAACATATCTGTACCTTACTCTCACTAGTGTGTTGATATCCTTTTTCATTATCGTCACCCTGTGTGCATGGGCAGCAACTAGCATGGTATCCTGGAAGAACTCTATGAGAAAATCTTCTGCTGCCTCCTGTAGGGTGAGAAGGGCTGTCCTATTCCACCTGAATAATCCGACACCCCAATAGTCACATACTTGTCTCACGAGTCTCTGGAAAGGAGCCATGGGCATTGCAAAGCCTACAGCCTTTTGTGCCTTCCTGATCTCCCTGAGAACATTGGTTCCCTGATTGATTCTCTTCTTTTGGCATTTCTGGAGCATGTGCATGGGCTTGCCCTTCTTGGAGGACTTTGACCTCCCCTTTGAAGGACTTTGACCTCCAGCCATTGCCAAGTTAGGCCCACTTTCCTTTTTCCTTGCAGTTTCCTTTGTTCTTGCCATCAGAACTGAAAGAGTAATATGCAAAATGGTTAATTACCTTTAAAGATGACATCCAAGCAAGGTAAGCTTTCACTCATAAATAGGTACAATAATGAGAACTATCATGGAACAGTTAATGGAAGAGGAGGACAGGAAAATCCTATCTGTCTCATCAGAATCAAGTAAAATATGGAATAGCTCGAAATTCGCCGTCTCCACGAGAGAGCATATCAAGGGAAGAGATTTGTCGGAAAACGCGTTTTCGGAACCTTTGCTAGGAAAATTGCTTCATATCGCGTTTTTCCACTAAAATTCTAGTACTATCTATCTATAGACACATATTATCTCATCACGAATTATTTCATGTCATTGCAGAGAGATGTACGATTCATGACTCCAAGGTGAAAGAACAAAAAAGCTTAAAGCCAAAATTTGCAATGAAACACGATTTCAAGATTCTCGCTGCAAAGACATATCGAAATCGCGTTTCTTGACAAAAAAGTGTTTCAACACCGAAACTTATATGCTCTTCGATTGCAGATGCAGATATCTATTATCTGAAAAGATTCTTGAAAACTTGGACTAGACATCGAATATATATAAGGAAGAAACAATACGAGGTTCAGTTTTGCAGGACTATCACCTCTCAGATGGTACAATCCTTTCAGAAGGATCTGCTTTCTGGAGTATTTGTACTTGGCTTTGGTTGAGCTGGGGATATGCTGATGGTTATCTTTTAGTTGAAGGATGCCGTGCTGATGGTTATCCTCCAGTCAGAGGACGCCTTTTTGTGGAGGAGATCTTTGTTGTTGTGTACTGAACAGACTCGTGAGGAGGGCAAGTTTTCTAGCACATTGTATACTTTATGCCTTGGAATTCGTACCCACGTGGCACATGCCACTCTAAATGTCACACGTGTGTGCAACGGTACCTGCCACGTGCATCATGATGATGTGTCCCACGGTTTTTGTGCAGATTCTTTAATCGTGTCCTTTTGCGTTTTCCTCCACACAAACCATCTAGTGACCATGTTAACCATCCCCTTCACATCAAGCACCCAGCCAATGCTTTCCTCATCAAGCATTACCCTCGGACCTTGCAATACCAAATAGACACAGTTCATCTACTTCAACCCTAAACCTCCTTCACACCGTCTTGTTGTTCCTTGCAGGCAATCTTGATACACCTATTTTCAAGGTTCTGTATACACTTTTGTTCAGAAAGCATGGACAGAGGAAAAAGAGGTACTGTTCAAAGCGATCTCAATTTTATACTGCAATGTTATATTCTGTAATGTCAGCATCTAAGACTTCTGTGACAGTCCACACACATGCACTTGACGATGTTATCGGACCCCGAGGTGTAGTAGTTCCACTATCGAAAACGCGATATAGGGTGGTTTTGCATGAGGGGGACACAATATCGCGTTTTCTAGCAGATTTTGTTACACTTTCTTGTATATCCTCTCCCTAAATTACAATTTGATGTTCTACCTGGCTGCTTCAAGGGTATCTGCAATCTCCACAAGTTGGGCTGTAGGATATTGGAGGAGAGCTTTGCATTTGCCATTTATTTACATTATGTTGAGCTTGGTGTTTCTGAAAAGTCTGCTCAAGAACATGACTTGGAAGAATATGAGGAAAAGGAGGAGGAGTTGGCAAGTGAGCAGAGTGAAGAACTTCAAGATGAGGAGCAAAGCATTAATCTAGAGGAGGAGAAGTCTGCTATTGCAGCACTTGATCTTATATCTCTGAAATCAGAGACTTTAAGAGATGTAGTTACAGTTGATAAAATTGAGCTTGATAGTTCCAGTTATGCTGTTCCCATCCTTCCATCATTCAAGATAGAAGGTGGAGAATATGTTTTCCTAAATGACATATTGTGCATTTTCAATCTAAGAGAGGACTATGCACTTGGCCTCATAGCTCAATCATGCAAGGTGGACAAGGAAGTATAGATGATGATCCCTTGCTGGACCTAGAAGACAAGTTCATCAATCCTGCATTGGAACTTTCTACGTGTTTTAAGGAGGCAAGTAATTTTCAAGAGGTGGATGATGAAGTCTTTAAAGAGGTACAAGCTTGTATGAATCTCACTGGAAGCTCAACTCTGGCACATCATTCTGAGCAGACATCAGAACATAGTATCTCATTGTAGAAAGAGAACTTGCTTGAGCAGGATGAGAATATGAAGGTAATGGCATTTTATTTGTGTACTTTTGTGATATTTCAATCCTTGCTTTTGAGTTCTAGTTACCATTTAGGTAATCTAACAATATTGTCTACATGTAGTTGGATATTGAAGATGAAACCTTCTTCTTGAGGTCCAAAGGAAGCAGAGTTGCTGGCTTGGGTAATCTGTCAAGTCTTTCCCATTTCATTGCAGACTTATGTAATGCCAAATTGTTAATATACCATGGGACAATGAGCAACAATGGGGAAGCAATAATTCTTTTTTTCAAGTGTATGTCAGAGGCCCTGGGTGGCCATTCCCTTTCATGGTCTACAGACAAAGTGATATTGATTGAGAAGAGATCTGCCTTACATATTTTTGGTTATTATTCCGAAAAACAGTGCTCTAGAGCAGGATATTTTTTGTCATATACTGCCTATGCGCTCGCTGCTGCTGGTGTAAAGAATCCTCTCAGTCTCGAGCCTTATGGCAAGCACAAACTTATACGGAACCGAGAGCCAGCACTATTGGGATCACCAGAGAAATTGGAGGAAGGAGAAAGTGCTCGAGAACCAACCTCACTAGAACAAGGAAGATCTCAGAGCACTCTGGTGTCATTGAAGAAAAAGAAGTCTCCAAGTAAAGTGAAAGGGAGGGTTCCCATTGGTAGACCTTGGGAGAAACCCTAAGGCCATTAGCTATAAGATGATTGTCATTGTATATTTAGCTTTAGAACAACAATATGAACATCTCCACCATCATGTAGACCAATTTCTGATAATACCGCTTCCAATGATTGTATTGCCTCTTTTCTTTTCACCTCAGGCCGAAGTTTCCAGGCAAATCCAATATATAGAAAAACAAGTTTCTCAATAATTCTACACAATGCATGCAATGTGCAAATGTGAACATTGCATAATGGAATATCAAGAACTGCTTTAAAATTTGGATCTTCCTTGTCCCTATTGGGTGCTCTTCTCCACCATTTGAAATCCAAGACATGGGTTGGTTGTTTACAATACAAGCAAGGAGATTTGGAGTTACCCCCTTTACTGATATTGTACATACACTTCAATGTCTTAAGATCACCTGCCATATGCCATTCTACTTGAAAATCACCTTTGCCTGGAACATGAAGATGACCCCCTAAAATTTGAGTCCTTACAGTTGAGGGTATATCTGTCTGGTGAAAAACCCAGTTAAGTGTTTCATGGTCCTCTGTCTTCACCTGCCATTACAATAGAATGATATGGTAGAAGTTTATTAAAAAATATACATATATATTCAAAAAATACTAACACCAAAATAAGAAAATTCATACCTCAAATGATCCCAACCACCATACATGTTTTTCTGATTGGATACTAAAGTACTTTGAACTAGTCTTTGTGATTGATGGATCAAGTGCCCGATTCATCAAGGTAATAGTCACTCTTTCTATCTTCTTTTCCTTTACAATTTCACATTCGTCAAGCTTAACAACAAACTTTAAAACTCCTTTACATTCCTCAAGTGTGATGTTATAAAACTCTAC
This sequence comes from Cibotium barometz, assembly GCF_041138505.1. Taxonomy (NCBI): domain Eukaryota; kingdom Viridiplantae; phylum Streptophyta; class Polypodiopsida; order Cyatheales; family Cibotiaceae; genus Cibotium; species Cibotium barometz. Next base: position 7,525,407 of record NC_141053.1, read on the forward strand.
CATTCTTCTCTGTAATTGTTGCAGCTCCACAAAAATATTATTCAAAGGATCATACACAGTCCTTCCTTTGGCCCCTTCATATACATTTTTGATATGTAAATATTGTCCAATGAAGTCATCTATTTCTTGATTTAATAGACCTCTTTGGCGCCACACTGTTGCTGGGGTGGGTAACAATACACGTTTTATCCGTTGATCTTTAAGAGTAGAAGAAACGATGTTAAAGATTGAAGCATATCCTTTTCTACTCACCCCACTCATATCAAGGGCTTCTTGAATTTTTTCGACATCAACTCTACTTTCTGATATAAATTTTTCGACAGCATCACGTTTCACCCTTTTGAACTTTTTTTCATCGATCAGGCTTTGCACGACAACTTTAGAGACTAAACCTTTTATTTGCTTCACTGGAACAAGATTGGAATTTTCATTTACTTCACCAAGCCTTAAAATTTTCCTACAACAAGAAAGAAACACATCTACAATTATACATTTTTAAATATATATAACTTCTCTACAATGAGACACTTATAACTCACCTTTAAAAGTTCATTAATTTACATTGAAATTTTTTGAAACTTCTTCATTCGTTTAAACAATTTGGATGCAATAAAGAAATAAACATGCAAATACTTACATTTCTAGATGCTCATTAATGGAAGTTAACAATAAGATATTGTCATACCTTGCTTTTTGAATTCTGCGCTTACATCTTGCAGAGCCAGCCTTCAACTCTGCAATGTTGCGGATTTTTCTATTTCGTAGTCTCTCTCCTAATACAGTGCCTTTTCTCCTCGCTTTCAGTAGCATTGCCTTTGTCTTTTTATGTTCTTCCTTCTCATTTTCTAGAAGTTGCTTCAATGCCACACACTCTATCTTATCTTGCCTTCTGCTTGCCTCCTCTCATAGATATAAATTCTTGTACATATTTGCATTAGCACATTGAGCTGAGACGTATCCATACAATCCATTTACTCCATTGCCCCTACAAACTTTAATAGAGTTGTTGGATTAGAGAATGGAGGTGTTGAATTTCTAATGATGCATGTTGGATAGATGCCTCCGTCACACCACAAGTCTATATGCTGCAAATCTCCTTTCCGCAGCATGTCTCCTTGCTCAGTGCATAGATGCAAACTCTTTTGGCGCTTCAGTCTGTGCATAGTGTTGTTCCAAGTTGACATGGAAATGATGAAGTCGTTTCCTACTGGTTTTCATCAATTTCTTCATCTTGCTGAAAATGCTTGTAACCATAAGTTCTTGACATTGCGTATTGACAGGGGGGGATATTTGTCAAATGAGTTTATTGCTTTCATGCTATCCCATGGAATTTCTCATTAGTGTACTACTCCTTATACACCACATTAGAACGGTGTAGCTAAACATTAGAATCGGACACTCATAAAAATGGCCAAGTGTATGCTCAAAAGCAAGGATTTGCCTTCTAGATTTTGGCTTGAAGTGGTCATGTGTGCCAATTATTTGTGTGCCAATTATGTACTAAATTAAAGCCTTGAAATCTATGATAGCTTATATGGCAAACTTCTAATCATTACTCATATGCATGTATTCAGCTGTTTGGCTTATGTGCATGTACCAGCATAACACAAACATAAGCTTGGACCAAAGGCTTTGAAATATATTTTCGTGGGATATAGCAGTGAAAGCAAAGGATATCGGTTGTATGTTCCGTCCAAACAAAAGCTAATTGTATCCAAAGATGTTGTATTTGATTAATTTGAATCTCAACCCATGCTTTCATGTCGACTATATCCATCCATTGATGCTCCAGATGTATTTGATACATTACTGCCTTTGTTTGGTGCTTGGCTCCGACTTAGCAACTCACTACTACAGCTCATCAGCAAATTTAGCAATTTAACAATATCCTTATTGGTCCAGATTAGCAACCCTTTAATTCAGATGCCTTGGGTGATGCATTAATTTAAGAGGATACAATTATTAGTGATTCTCAAATTGATTTTGTGTTGGATACGGGCTACTTTGTGTGATAGCAAGTTGCCTAAACCTTTGCCACCAGGAAGGACACGAGCGGGCCTCTAGACATGTATCTCATTTTGTTGACACAGCCCTTGTTGCTATTGTACTACTGAATGAGGAACCAATATCTCCCTTTGATGCTTTGGAGGATGATAATTGGGTTTTAGCCGTGCGTTCAGATTGGATTTAGTTGCCAAAAAATGATACATGGGAGTTATGTGATCTGCATGTTGGAAAACATGCTATAGGCACCAAGTGGGTGTTTAAGCTTAAATGAAAGCCTAATGGCTCCGTTGATCGGTATGCAGGATCTGATATTTTTCGCCAAGTTCTGATCTAATTGAGTAGTTGTTGTCTTTGTGCCTGAATACTAGCAAAAATGTTGCTGGCTTAAATATTGGAAAATTGTAGCAGAATCCCTCTCTTTTGCTACTTGAAACTCCAGTGGTGTCCACCTCCTCTTGATAGGCATGTAGAGTGGATCCACTCGTAATGTTGGCGGCGCACTCATGTAAATGCTATTGTATTCAGTGACTGTTAAAAATTCCTTTCTCCATGAAGGTTGCACTCCATAATCCTGCAGTTGTGGTGCCTCTTCATTTGTGTGGATGGTAGTGTATCCACCTCTAGTGTGCACTCGATGTTTCCTCCTCCATCTTCTGTAAGAATAACTGATCATAAAAGTGACCAATCGAATTTCCAACAAGTCTGAGAGATGGGGGTTTGCCACTTTCGTGTGTTTTGCTACATTGGCCCATAATGTTCCCTCTCCAGCCAATGATAGTGATTCCTGTAATTCTCGACGAGTGGCCCGAAGAGGGTACAACACATAATGTTGTGTGTGGGGGTGACTACAGAATATGCCTCTGGGAGAATCTTGCTTGTAGGATCGAACGGGGTAATTTGCATCAGGGCATTGAACATAAGCTCTGGCTTTAACAGTGGATTGCCTTGTTGTATGAACTCTTCATATTCTGCAGCTATCATGGCATCCAAAACATTATTGTCAGTGTAAGGTGTAACATTATCAACTGGAAGCAGATTACGTACCTGTGAGGTTGCCTTGGTGGAGATGGAACAGGTGCCAATATCTCCTGGGGGGGGGTGCGGGGCAAGAGTGTTAGTGGGAAATTCTAATTCTGGTGGGGAGAAGGAAGAGTAGATGCATCTAGCTTATGAAGAAGTAGTAGGAGGTATGCTTGGATAGGGATCAAGAAGCCTACTGGTGGCGATATTAGTATACACAGGGTAGGTGTTTTTGAAAAAAAAAAGATGGACCCTCATCCTCACCGCCGTGACCCGAACTAGGGGGTGGGTGGCTAGGTTCATGAGCTTGGAAAAAGGTTTGAATTTCAGAGATTTCTTTTTTATCCACATCTAGGTAATTTATGTGAGTTGCATCAAAATTATTGCTTACATTGGTAAGCAATAGCTTCTAAATGCTTATGGATATTAGTATATAGCTTAAGGATGCCCACTGTGTGATATAAGGTAGACCCACAAAGATTTAAATGCTGGTGGGTATAATATACTTCTAACCACCCATAACTGATTACCCATTGATAAGTATTAGCTACAACCTCGTAGTTGGCTGGTGTTGTTGGTATGTCATCTGGAACAAATAGGTCGAGTTTGTCGAACCCTGTTGTCCAGAATTTCTAAATTTTGTAAGACACGACACCAACTAGGGAGATTGAGAACTATTGGATGCAAAGGATAAAAGAAGATATCTTGCTGGGTTAGTTAATATCATATCCCCCTCAAAATGCCCATAATGATGGTTGGGTCAGCATCACGCTCGGTATTTTGTTTAATAAGGGTTAATTCTCCTAAACCTATATCTTTAGCTAAGTTAATGTCATATTGAAGTAATGATTGCGAGTGTTAGTGTAGACAACAACAAGGTAAGAGTTTGATCAGGGGCCCGAGGAGTTACTGGCAGTTGTCCCAATTCTGAGGCATGCTCAAGGAGGGTACGTAAGTCATCTGTGGGCTCCGGCCTTTGACTCCTTTCTTGTGTGGCTAGTTGGCGGGCCAGTTCTTGCATGCACATTGCTAAGCTTTGTAGAAATGGTTGTTTCTCTGATCTCAGCATCCAGCGCTTCGAATCTTCTTGTTGCCACTTCTTGTGCTCTTCTGGCAGTAGCTTCTCTTTGATTGGCTTCAATAATTTGAAATGCATGTTGTGTTGCCAATCTTTGTGCATCCTTGGTTTTCTAGTTGTGATATTGTTTCTTGGCTTCTTTGCGCCGCTGTTTGGTTAGTGATGATTATTTCATTTGAGAGCCTTTAGTTTTTCTACATGTGCTTTGTTAAACTGCTCTCGTCCTGTTGTTGCAGTCCTTTCACTCTTTCTTGTTCTTCTTTGAGGTTGGCTGTGATGAGGAGCTCTATTTGTTGTCGAAGCATATCCTCAATATGCTTTGTGTTCTCTTGGTACTCCTGCATTTCCTTGGCATGCCTAATTGTTAGGCTCTTTGTGTGAGCTATCTCCTTTTGTATATGCGGCTTTTCTTGCTCTAGCCTTGCATTCAAGTCAGTATTCTCATTTTTTTTAGTATAATGGTTTGACTCAAAACCAAGTTATTGCTCTCCAATGCACTGTATCTTGTTTCCTATTGTTCTGTAGCATGTAAACTCTTTATGATTACTTCTTTATGAGTTTCCTCTGCTACCACGCCTCTATCTTTCACACTTTGTATTTGGTCATTGGCCTCTTCTAGTTAATTCCATTGGCTGGCGTTCCTGTCGTGCAGCATGTGTGTTGTCAACAAATGGCAACACCATACCTTCTGTTCCTGTTCCCAATTGGTACTAGTGGCTGCACTTATTTTTGTAAGGGGATCATTGAGGAGTGTTTTGAGGCCTTCCAAGGTATCTTGGAGGAATTTTTGAGAATCCACCTCCTTGAAAGAACCAAGATGCGGTAGTGGCTCATCTTGATCCAATCTTCTTTGTTTGCTTGGCATGTACATCTCTGGGGAGTGTGGCCTCTTACTAGATTCTATTGGCTTCTCTAATTCTTGTCGTGCAACTGATGCCTCCTTGTGTGCTGGTCCTTCCAAGGTATGATCTTTTTGTGTTTGTTCTCCAGCTTCCTCTGTGTGTATCTCCGCTAGTTGTGAATCCTTGAGCGGGGAGAGGTCTTTGAATATTAGCTGTGCAGGGCTCGTTGTTTGGAGGGGAGAGATGTTGGTGTTGTTCCTATACATAGTAGGGCTTTGTAGTTTTTCTTGGAGAGCCTCTTGGTATGTCTTGATCTCTGATGCCACATCTGCTTCCAATTGCTGAGATTCTGTGGTGACATCCACTAGTAGCCCTCTCATCCTTTTGTTAGTCTTCTTCTTTCGATCTTTCTTGATTGACTTTATGAGCTGTTCTGTCTCCATTAACACTGCTTGTCCTTCATCCACCCTTCCAGTAGCTTCGGTAGGTTGACTCGGGATTAGGGCTAGCGAGACAGGTTTTCCTCTGGTTCATCTTTCACTAGCCGCTATGCCACATGATTAAGTATTTGTGTTAACAAGTATGGGTTGCTGACCTTGCACTGATGTGCCTTGAGATAATTTTCCATTTCTTTGTGCATAAAAAAGGCCCAATCGTCCTCCTTTTCTTCATGTGCTCTGTTAAGGCTCACCCTGTTATACCTGTCAACTGGTTTAATTTGCATCATCAAAGACATTGCCCTGCAAGATTTCTCTGTGGCTTCATCCTTGATGTTCTCATACTCTGTCGCCCCATTGGAGTTATAAGAATCTCTCTTTAGCATCTTCTTAATGGTCATTATATCTATTGTGTGTCTGTGGGCCTTGACTGCCGCGGGAGCTGTAAAGCGTCTCTGATGAGGTCTTCTATTATGAGCAGCTCTTCCGTGGTACCATTTGCCTTTGTAATTTTTCCTCTCTTTGTCTGCTTGTCAAATGTACGGAGATATTCTGTGTAGAGGTCTGTGTCGATCCCTCTGGGTAGCACTGTAGCCATTCTACCGAGGTTGACTTTTTCCAACTTATCCTTTATTTCCACATCTTCCGACAGATGGAGGCACTCCTTACTGTGGCACTGCAGAGTGATTTTCCCACATGTGGTGTAGTGACCTATCTTCTGATGAGAGTTCCTTGAAGGACTGGGCATAAGGGCCCAAGAAGTTGCTCCTCCTCAGCTTGTTGGCACTCTAGGACCCTGTGGCACTGCTGGCTTGTGTTGGAGGTGGTTACTCCCGGGACTCAAATTCTGACATAGACATCTGTACAACCATATATTGTCAATCGAATGACTGGTGGAAGACTTTTTTCTTCTTTTTTTGGTGTTAATTAGTGTTAGTATGTTAGTGAAAGGTTCGTGAGGGCCTTCCTATATAATAAAATGTGTGAACTTGAAGGCGTGAAAGGTTTCCATGAAGTTGTAGAGACTAGGGGACGTGAAGGTCTCCCGTGAAGGTCGGGGACATGAAGTTCTCGGATGCGAAGTTCTCCCGTGAAGGTCTGGGACGTGAAGTTCTCCCATGAAGTTGAAGACTTGGGGTCGTGAAGTTTTCCCATGAAGGTCTGGGACGTGAAGTTCTCCCGTGAAGGTCTGGGACGACATGAAGTTCTCCCATGAAGGTGCAGACTTGGGGACGTGAAGTTTTCCCGTGAAGGTCTGGGACGTGAAGTTCTCCCATGAAGTTGCAAACTTGGGGACGTGAAGTTTTCCCGTGAAGTTGCAGACTTGGGAACGTGAAGTTTTCTTGTGAAGTTGCAGACTTTTACAAATTTTGCATGACAATGAGGCTAGTTTTTATTTGTTTTCTATACCTTATGTATTCATGCAGATTTTTCGTGGAAGGTGGATATCTTACGTTTTTACATTTGCATGTTCATTTCTTTATCAGTCCATGAATCGGCAATCAAAAGAGATATACTTTAAACACTCGTCCCAAAAAAATTATACATTCAAAAGAAACAACAACGAAAACAAAGATTAAAAAAGAAGAAAACGAAGGATATAGCTCCCACCTTGAGGGATCGGGAAGCCGATGTTAGGAGCAAAGAGTTGAAAGCGCACAAGGAAACGATGAAAGAGAACGTGAAATCACAAGTGAAAGTGATGAAAGCAAGAAAACAATCGCTTTTATAGCGTAGCCGTCGGAGAGGATCTCAGGTTCGTGGACTTATCCGATTGTGGTATCCTGGTGGGATTCCCCAATAGTAGCCTCTGTGCGTCTTTGTGCAATTAAGAGCTCCATATCTTGTAAGAATGTAGGGTGATTGATCATTAGCTCTATGTCCTTCTTGGTATAGAGCCGGTCCTCAACTTCTATAGCCAAGTTGGCTATGTTACCCTCTTCTTCTCTGGTTATAACCCCTTCCTCCACTCTGGATTCCTCATTGATGGGTTCCAGCAGGTTCGGAATATCCCCATCGCCTCTACCTGTAGCAATTTTAGATTCCTTTCCTCGCGATTGGAGATGGTTAACATTATCTGTCTCCTTTCTCTCAGCTCTTGTCCTACGAGTATCAAGCTCTTGTTTTCTTAAGCTCAATTCTCGGAGTTGTCGTTCCACCTCACTTCATTGGAAGTCCAATTCCATTTCCTCAGTGGTGGGAAAGAATATTTGACCCGTCCTAACTGCACTTTCCATATCTCGTCTAATTCGAGGGGTGCCAGTATTTAACAGCCTAGAATTTAACGTCTGGAATGGCCCTTCTTATCTTGTACCGAGTCCAGTGCTAGTTGACAGACCCATGCCCGTAGATTGCACTTCTTCATCATGATTGGTTTGGAGACCAAAAAATCCCCGAGCTATATCAATGATCCCACTGGACTTAGTTGGAGAGTGTGGTTTGTCACCTTCCCCAAACCCACTGTATCGCAGCCCTTCTTCCATGGATTCCTCATCTCACTACTGGTTTCTACAATGGACAGGTTTCTCAAGACACAAGTAAGTGTGTGCTTGCAGACTGTCCCGATCTCACACTTCTTTGATAGGAAGTTCTTGGATTATTTGATGCACTATCGTCAAGCATAAGATCTTCTCCGATGAGTTTTCCAGATCTTAAGTGCATGTATGTATGATTTGATAAGATAGTATCCAACCCCAATTGATTCAATTCCTGGTTCTATCACTCTGTTCAGGAGGCTTTAATTAGCAGAGAATATTTCACGTCGTGAAATAGCAGGACTTAGCTCACCTTGTGAAAAGATGGTTCACATCGATCGTGAAACTGCAGAACAAATGGTTCACATTGTGAAACAAAAAGTGTTTCACGCTGTGAACTCTTCGAACGTGTTTCACGCCGTTAACTATTTCGAAAATGGTTCACGTCATGAAAGTCTACTGCACTTTCACGTTATCTAATCTTTATCTTAAGATTAAATTCCTTCTTTATCTGACCCTCACAGCCTTAGTTTTGTCAATTCATTGGTTTTGGTCTTCTTGTGAAACAGCAAGATTGAGTTCACGTCGTGAAACAAAAAGTGTTTCACGTCGTGAACTACTTCGAAAGTGTTTCATGCTGTGAACTACTTCGAAAATGGTTCATGTCGTGAAAGTCTACTGCACTTTCACGTGATCCAATTTTTAGAGGACTTCGTGTCAGAGGTGTCAGGATAAGAATTTCTATTTTTGGAATGTAATCCCGTGATTTTCGGCTAAAATCCCGGTGCTGATTTCGTGAGCGACTTGTGGTGTGAAATTACAAAAAAATGGTTCACGTCGTGAACAATTTCCTACACTTTCACGTGAAGTTTTTCACGTCGACAATTTGTAGTCTTTGGTGCATAATACTTATCCAATTGATGAAAATTAGATTGTGCCAATGCTAGGGAATGAAATGCAAGTTCTTGGCTCAATCAATGGTCCCTTATGTTTTTGATTTTGTTGAATTTTTGAAAAAAGAAGAAAACAACACACAACCTACTTCTTCACGTTGGTGTTTTTTTTTCCTCTGGTGCTAACATCAAACTTATCAAGAGTAACCAATGAATCCTTTCCTAAACTACTTTCCACAACATTCACAGCATCAAAACTATACTTTTTTTCTCAACCACACACACCTTATCCTTCCATTTTCCACACAATGCATTACCAAAATGCAAAGGCAACAATGAATACTATGCAATGGGAGCTGAAACTCAAAGAGTATGGACGAAACAAAGGTGTTTTCCCGGCAGTGGCGCCAAAAATGTTATGCTAAACCACACCTCCTAGAGGGAACTCTACACATTCACCTAATGGATGAGCAATGAAACACAGCCGTCATGGGGTACTTACCAATGCTTCGAGCTCGTGTCTCTTGAAGCCTCCAAGCTCGCATGTATGCTCCAAACTCCAAGCCCCACCTCCACACTGTCACCGTGGAGTTGCTCACACCATCACATAGGCCAATCACACTCTCTCTCACTCTCTCATACAAGCATAAACACACAAGAATGAGAGAGGCACAATGCTAGAATGCTCTCACTCCTCACTCTCTCACAAGTACAAAGGAAGAGCCCTTCAATAGCACAAAGGGAATTGTGTCCTTTCATTATAAGAAAATACCTTATATACAATTGGCCCTTATTCACACTTGGGCGCCCAAAACTTACTAACTAGGCCTTGGGTGGCCAATGTCTCATAATGTACAACCTTTATAGTGCCTTTACATAACACTTGTTAATGTCCTCAATTAAGGATCATGGTGTTAATCCAAATGGGATTAACACTCTTCAGGGGGGTTTATTAACCTTATGCCTCCAGGAAGTTCAGATGTGAACAGAGCTCATCACACGAGCACTTTTTACCTTATTCTAGGAAGGTCTTTTCCCCTGAGAACACACCCTTAGTGTGTTATCAACCACATCAGCCCTCCAAGGGCTACTAGTACATTGTACTCCACATGCTCATTATTCAATTGAGTACTAGCTAACCCTATCAACCACATCAGCCCTCCAAGGGCTACTAGTACATTGTACTCCACATGCTCATTATTCAATTGAGTACTAGCTAACCCTATCATATGTGTGGCTCTCTGAGCTTGTGTGTGTGTTTTGTATGTGAGTCTGTTGATGAATTGTTCATAATCGAATGAGCTGGAATGTGAAAACACCCCCATAATCGTACTAGCGAAGTTGTGAATATCTTTTTTTATTTCTGAGTCATCACTCAAATACATTTGCTCGATCAGAATATTTATCTCAGTCTGAGTTCCTACCTCGATCTGAGTTTTCACATGCACTTGCGTGTGGATCATCTCCTTTCACACCCAACAGTATGAAGGATTAAATAATACCTCAACATCTTGTAAAAAGTGGTATATGGTCATTTAGTTGAAGAAAACCTATAAACAAGGGTGAAGGTTCATGAGATGGGACTTTTGGATCATTTAATAATTTTGGATAGTATGTCTTTCTTAGGGTACATTGGTACTACATCTATGGCTTTCATAGGAGATGGCTCATGATCCCTCCTCATGTGTGGATTATCACTTGGATATGGCTCAAAACCAACTATCTCATGTACTCTCTTTGCTATTTACTACATGATAATGATCGTTGTTCTTGCAACAACAAATGTTAGACATGACTATGGTTTCCTTGTATTTATTTTTCATAGTTATTTTCTTAATATTTCATGGATTCCACTCTTTACATTGGTATTAAAGCTTTGAATTTGATCATGGGAGTGTTCTTTTCATATTTGGCAAGAATTTTTCACAAAAATGAGCATATGCATGCGACTTCTTGGATTTTCTTGATTTCTGCACGTGTTTTACTAAGAGGAGGATCGTTGAATAGCTGGCGGCTAGGGAGTCATCAAGGAACATCGCTTGCGGCAAAGCCTGCCGAGGTCTTGACTAGCCTCAGTACGGTTAAAATGGTGCCTTCCGGTACGATGGGCGAGGACCGACGAAGCGGTCCCTGAGTGAAGTGCTAGGACACCTAAGGAGGATCCTAGAGGGTTCTGACGACCAGGCGATGCACATGCTCGCGGTTGCTAGGACACCCATGCGTACGTCGAGGATTGATCAGAAATATTATGATTTCTATTGAAGGATTGTTTATTAAAGCCAGTCGAATCTGTTATAAATGGCAATTTCATATTGGGTGTGTACGTGGGGCCTGGGAACTCTTTTCCTCGGTACCCGAGCAAAAACACAATCAAATATTTATAAAGGAATCCCACCAATACAGTGGTCTTAGCTGGTTGGCTAACCGATGAGCCGGATGGGGTTAGGCTGGATCAGAGGATTCCTGTGAAACACTAGATACAATTAGTTACGTTAACTAGATTAAACCCTGAGAAGACCTTGTTCTGTGGGAGGGGACTAGCGGCTATGCCTCGTAAAGGAGGAAAAAAGCGGTGATTCCATGGACCAAGTGCAAGTCTCTTCTTGATTTGACCATGTGACTTCAGGTTCAGTCAAATCAGTTTAACTAGCTTAGACTTTGACTCGTTAGACTAATTTCCCCATTAAAAGATTTTTTCCAAGGAGGAATCGCCCATGCCTTCCGGGCGAGGGGAGTCTTTCTGGGCCTGGATACGAAGGAACCGCCCGGGCTAGCCTCTCGTCCGAACATCCGCGAGCAAGGCCTTGAGTGTGGATCCCTGCCCCACGCGGGAGGCCGACGCCGCTTCCGCCCGCTGGAGCCCCGGAGGAGGAATCTCACAACTGGTATCAGAGAATAAGGACAAGCGAATTCTTATCAGAAATTGATAATAAAAACTCAGAAAAAGCATTTTCATATTGTATTTTCATTTCGTAAGCTTCATTAATAAAGAATTTTTAATCAAAGAAATTGTTTTATAGATGGAAGTTCCACACTTATCTGGTATTCCCGACCTCACCCAGTCGCAAGACATGACTGTGTTTGTCTTCGAGCATCTCATCTCTTCCGCTATACAACTCGAACGAGCCGAGCAGCAAGACTCGCACACCATTTCAAGGATCTATATTTTTCTGACCCAGCGGAGAGATGGCAGCACAAGTGGTTTAGAGGGTAGTGTGTCAACGCCTCTTGCGACCAGCATGCGATGCTAAGGAAGAATCTCTCATTGACAATGATTCTGATGAAGCTGAAGTGATACATGGCGTTATTTTATATCATTCAACGCCTCGAAATTTTAGACTTTCATGCCAAATCTACAAACTTCGTAGGTCGCTTTATTCCTATGGAGAAGATAGTAGCTTCCTTGGCAATAAGGGAACGTTTGTATCAAGGCATGGCTATGGCCTAGTACCGCCGTCTTATTCGTCTCCCGAGGAGATTTTGATTTCTGGAGCCGAGTTGCTCTATGTACATATTGCAACTTTTATATAAATAAAGAAATGCTTTCTGGAGAAAAATTCCCTACTGTATAAGTGATTGTTTATGGACGAGAACTGATAAAGAAAAATCTGTTAAATCGGACCTATGTCATAGATCTCCAATAAGATCATTTATCTTGTTTATAAGAAATTATTTTTCGAACCTCTTAAGTCTTAGGATCTCGTGGATGATATCAAAATAAAAATTTAATAATATATCATTTTTGGCGGCAGAATCATGAGACGAGGAAACCGTGGCTGTCAGCCAGACCCTTTCTCTGAAGATGAAGAGCTTAACCCTGATGTTCTCAAGGCTCTTCATAGAACTTAGCCAAGACCCTTCAAAGGTGAAGGGGAGAACCTGGGTGAGGCTGTGGAGAAATGGGTGGAAGCTATGGAAGAGTATTTTAATGTCACCGGCGGCTATAATGAAAGGAGCAAAATGGCTCTTGCTACCAGGCTGAAAATAATGGAAATAGCCAGGGTGGCATGGAGGAACCATTGTGAGACCAACCATCTGGACAGAAATACTCATTCCTGGAACGACCTTAAAACCTATTTGAGGAAGAGATTTTGTCCCCCCGGACTTTTAGAAACCAAAATGAATGAATTTTTAGAACTAAAACAGGGGAGCAAAACCATCGAAGAATATCACCAGGCATTCGCTCTTCTACTCAAGTATTCACCACCTCTAGATGAAGAGAAACTCATGGCCAGGTTCATTCATTCAGGGAATGAATGAACCCTTAGACACACTGGTCAAGAATGGCAAGCCAGTATCCATGGCAGAAGCTGTCAGAATGGAGAAGGACTTTGCCAAAGCCTTCATCGTGAAAGTCCCAGCCAAGGCAAGCTTCCTCATCCTTCAAGAGATTTCAGACACCGGGAAGTTCTTCCAACTTTTTGCCTCCAAAGAGACACCAAGGTCCAAACCAGAATCTAGAGACAGGAAGCTTCAGAAATGAAGGAAGACCTTCCCCTCGAAGTACATTCTCAGGAACTCCGGCCTTCTTAAGAATGCAAAGGGAAGGGCTTCGAAGCGAGAACAGATGCTTCGAATGTCAGGGATTTGGGCACCAGCTCAAGGATTGCCCATCTCCTTCAGAAAGCCAGGGTCCCAGAATTCAAAGACAGACTCCTTCGTATCAGTCCAATCAGGGTCCCCCACGCCAGAATCAAGGCAACCCTAGAAGAGTGCCAGCTCAGCTTCTTGCAGCCTCCATGCAAAAGCCTCCATGCAAAGCAGTCTCCGAACTCCCTCCTAGAATTGGAACAATCAAAGAGAGAGAGTTCCACCTCAGACTGCAGCAGTAGTAGCAGCAGATAGAGCTGTCACTATAACTGATGAAGTGAAGGAAGAGAAAGGACAGATCTATGCAAGCAATAGAGCATCATGGGAATAACCGTTAATTCTCAGTTCTCCAGACTCCAGCAGAGTACGAGGGTAAGCAATTCAAGCTTTTGATTGATTCAGGAAGCACTCATTCTTTTATTTCTCCAAGGATGTCTACATAAATTAGTCCTAAATCAAAAATCAGGAAAACCTATGCAAGTGGAATTGGCCAGTGGAAAGATTCTTTTCACACACCTTGAGACAATCCTTATTCAGTTTAGCCTAGATGGGAACGTAACAGAGTGCCAGTTCAGAGTCCTACCCTTGTGAATCTATGATGGAATCCTTGGAAGGGATTGGCTCCAAAAGAATCAAGCTAACATTCATTGTCACAAAGGAACCATCTCTTTCCTAGACCTTCACGGGAATAAAGTTCAAGGGATTGGAATTTCCGGATCTGCAGTGCTGCAATTAGTCAAGGCTTCTAAATTATTAAAAGGGCTTAGAAAGAGGCAAGCTGTGTATGTCATTAAAATGAATCCAGTAGACATAAAATGCAGGGCTAAAGAACCAAAGTGGTTAAGTGAGTATACAGATGTGTTTCCTGAAGAGCTGATTGAGATGGCTCCATCTCGTGAAGTAGATCATGAGATTGAATTAACTCCCAGATCTCAGCCAGTGGCTCAGCGTGCATACAAAATGCCAGTCCCCTGAAGCCATAGAACTTAAGGAGTAGTGAAGACAACTGCAGGGATTCGTCAGACCTAGTGTCTCACCTTGGGGTGCGCCCGTTCTCTTTCAAAAGAAGAAAGATGGAACGCTAAGACTCTGTATTGACTACAGAGGATTGAATCAATTAATAATTAAAAATAAGTATCCTATTCCTAGGATTGATGAACTTCTGGATCGGTTAAGTGGGACCCAAATGTTCACAAAGATAGATCTCAAATATGGGTACTACCAAATCAGAATCAAAGAGCAAGACATCCCAAAGACAGCATTCAATACTCGCTATGGGCATTATGAGTTCACAGTCATGCCATTTGGATTGACTAATGTCCCGGCGACGTTTAATCATCTTATGCAGGATATTCTCATAGAATACTTGGATGATTTTGTTCTTGTCTTTTTTGATGATATATTGGTATACTCAAAGAATGCTGCAGATCATGAAGATCATGTGCGCAAGATCCTAGAAATCCTAAGGAAATACCAACTCTTTGCAAAGAAGTGCAAGTGTTCTTTCTCTGTTGGCCAGGTGGAATACTTGGGATTCATAGTGTTAAAGGATGGGATTTCTCCTGACCTTGCAAAGATCCACGCAGTAAAAGAATGGTTAGAACCCAAGATAGTAAAGGAAGTCAGAGGATTCCTAGGGTTAACCGGATGGTATAGGATCTTTATACCTAGGTATGCTCAGATAGCATCCCCTTTAACTAACCTTCTCAAGAAGAGTACACTTTTCAGTGGACTGCAATGTGTCAGAGTGCCTTTGACAGCCTTAGTAACCAACCCTGTCCTTAAGTTACCAGATTTTACCAAACCCTGCCAGTGGATTTTCCTTAGGTGATGCTCTCATGCAAGAAGGTCATGCAGTGGCCTACGAATCCAGAAAACTCAAAATACATGAGAGAAATTATGTCGTCCATGACTTGGAGTTACTCTTAGTAGTGTATGTTGTGAAGTTGTGGAGACATTATCTTTTGGGACAAAGGTTCCACGACTTTGATGACATATCATCAAAGTCTGAAGTGGATCTTCGCCCAAAGGGATCTCAACATGCGTCAACAAAGGAGATGGATGCAGACCCTGCAGGAATTTGATTTTGAAGTTAAGTATCGACTAGGGAAAGAAAATGTGGTTGCAGATATGCTCAGCAGAAAAGCCTCCTTGCTTGCAATTACAATGGTGTCAAATCCATTGATCAGTGAAGCAAAGGAGAAGATCATGCAGGACAAATTCTTTTCCCCTATTGCTAACCCTTCTGATGCAAGAAAGCAAGACTCCTCACGAAATGAGTCGAGTTCTTGGGTACAAATTGGATGAAGGATGCATGTATTATAATAATCGGCTATGTATCCCCAATGATGAGGGAATAAAGGAAAGAATTTTGGGAGAAGCCCATGATAGCCTGATACCTGGACATCTAGGGTTTATAAAAACCTATATGTCTGTGAAGAAAAGCTTCTTCTGGCTAGGAATCAAATTGATCATGTGCAAAAATGCTTAATGTGCCCAAAGAGTCAAGACAGAGAGAGTCAAGATGCCAGGGAAACTGCAACCTCTAGACATTCCACAGATGAAGTGGGAATGTATCAGTATGGACTTTGTCACTGAATTACCTTCAGTACAATCAGGCTACAACTCTATTTTTGTGGTGGTAGTTGACAGGCTAACCAAAGTTGCCCATCTGATTCCAGTGAAAGAAACATACTCTGCAGTGGATGTTGCCAGAGTTTTCCTTAAGGAGATCTTCACATTGCATGGTTTACCCAGGAGGATAGTAAGTGACAGAGATCCCAAATTCACATCGAAATTCTGGATTGCATTCTTCGAAGCAGTAGGAACTTTCTTGGATAGCAGTATAGCCTATCACCCCAAAACAGATGGCCAGACTGAAAGAGTGAACCAGGTAATTGAAGATATCTTTTGGTCATGCTGTGGCAGGGAACCCAAGAAGTGGTTAAGCCATTTGTATCTGGTCGAATTTGCTTACAATGCTTCTTATCATCAAAGCATTGGGATGAGTCCTTTCAAAGCTTTGTATGACAAGATTGTCTTACACCGTTGACTTGGTCTGACCCATTGATCCCACGAAATCCATCAAAAGGAGACTCTTTGTGAAGCTATTAGCATAATGGAAACTCTAAGCTATGGCTAGGGTTTATCAAGGGATTGAAGCACCTTACACTCTCAAAATCAAGCAGAAAGAGGAAAAATGTTTGGATAAAGAACACTAATCAAGATTAGTCTAATTTTTCAAAATTTTGGTCCATGAATTCAAATTTTTGGTGTGGCTCCCCCACAATTTGGTCCCAATCAAACCAATGGCCCCAAAAGCTTACAAATAAACAAAGATGAAGAAATTCAACCATCCAAATTACCCATTCCCATCTTCTTGATACCAATTGAAATGGATCTAGACCAAATATCAAGAAATCAACACATAAAGTCCACATCTAGCATTCATTTGATGGGCATATGAGAAATCCATGTGATTATAATGAAAATGGAAGAAATCCACATACACATGTAGCAAAGAAGGTATGTACATAAGGCCTAAGTGATTTAACCTCTCACCCATGAGAATGACTATCAAGATTGTCATGAGTCCTAGACCATGAAAGTCCATCTCCAAGAAAGGAGCCAAGAGTACATGTAAGTGTCCAAGATATGAATGATCAATGAACCCAAGGCCCTATTTATAGTAGCCTCACCCATGGCCCATTATTTACATATTTTGACCTTAGTTTCTGCTTCATTACAATGGCTTCTACTTAGATATTGTTTTGGGATTGTGTACAGGAAATTGTAGCACACATGAATGGGCATAAATGAAGCTTAAACTTGGAAGTGAAGAGATAGACTACTACTTTGGTAGTCTACTATATGGGATGGTTTCCATAGTCATTGGCATATGGCTATGGTGGTTGGCATGACATCTTTGGATATAATTTTAGGAATTGTATCATTTACAAGTGTCATCATTTTGGGGACAAAGTCTTTGTAGGAAGGAATGGATTATAATGAAGGGTTAAATAATACCCTAAAAGCTTGTAAAGAGTAACATCTAGTCATTTAGTTGGAGAAAACCTATAAATAAGGGTGAAGGTCCATGAGATGGGACTTTGGATCATTTTATAATTTTTGAATTTATGTCTTTCTTGGAGTACAAAATCCCATTCTAACAAGCATAAACCTCACAATTTACAACCAAAAACCTCATGTCATGCTTTCAAATGCTCCTCATGACCTTTCAATATGGAAGTGGGCTACCATGAAGACTTAATTTGTTGGTATTGATGAGACACTCAAACCTTGTTTGGTTGGAAAGTACCTTCTCCCTTAAACCCAATAGCTTTCTTGCCACATACTCAAGTCACTCTTCTCATCCATGGAAGGCAATTCTGCATGCACTTGCGCCATCCCACATATTCCTTCAAGTTGTATACATGGAAGACATCATGCATGCTTGTAAAATTTCTAGTAGAAATTGGTAAGCTACTTCCCTAACCCTTGTATAAAGAGTGGCTAGCCATGAAATTTTTAAGAAAATAGCTATGGAAAAGAAATACAAGGAAAGCATAGCCCTGTCTAACATTTACAAGAGCAACCATCATTATCATGTAGTAAAGAGCAAAGAGAGTATATGTGATAGTTGGATTTGGGCCATATCCAAGAGGCTATATGATAATAGACACATGAGGGATCATGAGCCAGCTCCCATGAAAGCCATAGAGTTAGTACTAAATGTCAAGAAGCCTCATGAGGATTGTGTACTACCATGGGGAATAATGGAAGGAGGGTTTTTTTTTGTGGTCATTCATAAAGCATTTAACTCTTGGCTAGTGGATAACCCCCTTTTACAAATTTGACCTTGTTGGCATCATGCACTCATCATTGGATGAGATATATCTCATCATACGAAACTAACTCTCACAATTGTGAGCTAGGTTGCCTGCATTGTTTTTGCCATAAACCAAAGTAGCTAAATGGGGTTTTTATTACCATTGACCTTATTGACTCAGTCAAATCATCGATATTGGGTTCAAATTACTTCCTTCCTCTTGCTTACATCTAATCCCTTAGATTTGTGGATTATGGACTAGAATGATTTGGAGGTTTTGATGGTGAAGCTTGATTTGATTAAGTCCTTTGGTAGCTCCCATGCTTTAGACATATGCCCTCAAAGAGATTTGCTATAAACAAGAATAACCAAGATCTCTGAATAAAAAGCTATAAAAAATTCTATGTATCATACAGTTTCTTGTGTTGGACCACTGTGCTAAAACAATCAAGAATTTATTTTCTTCTCTAAGTGAAGGGAAATTGCTTTTCTTTTCTTCTTTGAGAGAAGGGAAAATATCTTAGTACATGCATCATAACCTTCTCTTTGGAGCTATCAATGACATCATTGTCCCTCTTTGTTACATAAACCATTTTCTTGAAATTCACCCAGTCTTCCCACCATCAAATTAGGACAATGCGAGATGGTGGCATCATTAGTTCAGAATTATAGCATTAAACCCACTTTATGCTTTTCACTAAACCTTTTGGATGCCTTGTGAAGTTCTTGAACTAATGAGAGAATCCATCACAAATTCATGTGCAAATTTGAGGACAAAAGATAGCCTAAGAAGAGGTTTATTGAACTCAAAAAATCTAATAAATATTCTTATTACTAGAACTCCCTCTTAAATCATAGTGAAGGATTATTAAAGGCGCCCGCATTTCCATGGGATTGGGTGTCAGAGTCACCAATGAAATTTTTTGTCACCTTTTCCATACAAAGCTCTTTCAATTACTTATAAGCCATTTTGGTAGCCTAGTTGAGAAGCCAGGCTCTTCCAATTTCTTATAAGCCATTTTGGTAGCTAGTTGAGAAGCCATTTTGACCGTTGTACCAATATGGTCTTCATCTCTCTTTGTAGATGCTCCTTCTTACAAAGTTTATAATTCGAGAAGCCATTTTGATCGTTGTACCAATAAGGTCTTCGTCTCTCTTTATAGATTCTCCTTTTACAAAGTTTATAATTTGAGTGGCTAAAAATTCATTGTGGGGAGAATGGTTACAAAATCCAAGAGCCAAAGCTTTTTTTAAGGCATCATTTGGATCATGTAGCAATTTTTTAAGCCAATGTGTGAATCCGCTTACTTTAGTGGGTTTTTGTGTGAATCCACTTACTTTAGTGGGGTTTTGTGTAGTTTAATGACCTCAACCTATTAATTCTCAACAAAATTAAGAAGATCCTTGTGAGATAGAGCTTGATTGCCTCATTGACAAGGTTTTGCGAGATGACCGACCACACTTTAAGTGTATGTGAACACATAAGGCCTTATATATATGTGTATGTGAACACATAAGGCCTTATATATAAAGATAAATTTTCTCATAATGCAAATGTACTTATGTAATTATGTCTTGCCCTTATGTAAAACTCTTGTTAATCATTTTCCGAATTTCATTCTAGGTTCCCTTATGCTTAAGATCTTATCTTCTTTAATTATACACATTATCAGCTTACCTTCATGCGTATCATCTTGCTAATCATATTTTTTTAACCTAACCCTTTGTGCTTGAGATCTTTTCTTCTTTAATAATGCATATTAATGGCTTACCTTGATGCATATGAGCCTTCATGATGCTAACATTTGGTATTAGAGCTTAGATCCATGCCCATAATGCTTGCATTAGCTTCCTTAGTCATCTCACTAATTATTTCATTACCCTAATCTTATTTTTGAGCTCATTTCACTAAACTCTCACTACCATATGCTAGAAATCAGTAGAGAACTCTCTCTAGCTAACCATTGCTCAAACTTCCACTTGGGCTACCTTCTAGACTCCTAGATGCATCACTTGCATAAGATCTTATCTTCTTTAATTATACTTATCAATGGCTTACCTTGATGCATATGAGCCTCCATGATGCCAACACAAATGCTTGAATCTTTTTACGCATGATATTTAGGCCTACTCAAGCTTGATCTAATGCATTATTAGCACTAATTCTCACTCCAAATCCTAGTTTTAAAGATGGTGAAATCCCAGACTACTATAGGCTACAATTTTTGAAGCTTTCATGACCTGGGTGTTCCACTACATCAAGCAAATGGCCAATATATAATTTCTATGCCTTTATTTACTTATATTATGGTGAATACAAGCACAAATAAACTTCCAATGGGATCTCTACTTCAAGCTATGAGCAAAAACGTGGTTGGAAATCGATGCCCCTTCTTCTTGGTGATTGATGGAGCTCTATTTCATCATTAGTGCAAACATCAAGCCTTCGTGTCAATGGTGAGTTGCTACCTTGAATCAATGCAAAGCAACAACAATCAGCATATCATGTACAAGGAGGTACAACTTATTCCAATGTTACAAATGCACAAAGTCATGGTGGGGAGTCAAATGCAAATGCAATGCCCTCTATGACAAGTAATATGGCTCAAATGATGATGTTAATGATTGAGCGGAATGATGAAGACCATCGTGAGGCCAATGGTGGAAGAGATTAAAGGTCTTTGTAATTACATGAAGAGTGAGTTGTCTCAATGCAAAGTCATGAGCATGTGTGGCAACCTATTCATGGAACTACTCTGACGCAAGAATCCTTTGTGGAAAATGCTTCACATGACGGGTGGACATCCTAATAGATCACACAATGTTGATAGTTCAGGCATTGTGTTCGGTGACATGGGTCAAGTTGCGTTTGGCAATAAGGAGAACAACCCAAACTTGCACTCTTCTCTCTGGGAGCCATGTGTAACTCAATGTATGCTTCCACACCAAAGGTCATAGTCATCAAGGTGGTTTTACTTCAAGATGACATGGGTATGAAGACCATTATGATAGATTTGAGGATGAAAATGCTCATATGGATCATCATTAGATTGGGAAGAATTCAAAGGAGCCAAGGAAAAAAATATGCTTACCAAATTCAACCATAAATCTACCACTAATGAAGACTTGAGGAATGGATTAACAAGATCTTTACTTTGAGATGAATGTTCGGAATGATGAAAGGGCTAAGGTCTATTATGCTACACTACACTTGGAAGGGTATGCTCATGCATGGTGGAGGCATCTTCAATCATAAGATAATGAGATTACAATGTGGGATGCTTTCAAGGATGACATAAAGGATGCATTCACTTCTAAGTTGCATAAAGACAAGTTGGTTTATGTGAGTGGGATGACCTTTAACAAAGGTATTCTAGTGTAAAGGAGTACACTCACAAGTTTCTCAAGGTTATGCTTCATGTGAAAGGGTTTAGTGAAGAGTTCAAAATTTTGAAGTATACAAAAGGCTTGAAGAACAATATTTGAGAGGATGTCAAAGCTCAACAGCCAACCACTCTCAAGGAGGCTATGACTTTAGCCGAGATCTATGAAGAGAAATATGTAAGTGCATGGTTAAATTGACGGCTAAATTTTGGCTCAAATATTTCCACAAGGTAAGCAAAGGATACTCACACTACTCCGAATATGCCCAAGTTCTCACCGTGTATGGTAGTGGTGGGAAACAAAATTTCAGATTTGGCAACACTTATAAGCCTTCACAAGGGGATGGAAAGCCTTACAATGTGGCAACAAGAGTAAGTTTGTGAAGGAGGATCACATAAATGAATTGAGGAGCAAAGTTTTATGCTATAAGTGTGGTGAGAAGTGGCATAAGGAGCATGCCAAATCATGCAAAGCACACAATGTTACTATTAACATGGTATTCTCAAAAGTGGTGGATGAGGAGAATGACAAAGATGTGGAACCATGTGATGATTGCTATAAGTATGTGGATGCCCATAAAACATAGAGCTAGACAGTGAGTTTCTATTTGATCTCGGTGGTTCTCTATGTAGGCCTTGTGATTATGATGATGGTTTACCTAATACTTTGTGTGTTACAGATGTATGTACACATGATGCTACTCTACTCTTAATCTCCTATAAAGTCTTTGTGAAATGCAAGGGGTCAAATAAGTCAATCACTATTTGCATCACCCATGCTTTTGGTGAAAAACAAGGATGGTACCTTTTGCATGTGAATTGATGGATATGGATTAGGTGGAACCAAGTCAATCACCATTTATATCACCTATGCTTTTGGTGAAAAAGAAACATGGTACCTTTCATATGTGCATTGATTGCCGTGATTTGAAAAAGATCACTATCAAGAATAGGTATCCAATCCCAAGGATATATAATCTTTTGAATGAGTTGAAGGGTTCTAAATTCTTTACCAAGCTTGACTTGAGATCAGGCACCCAACAAATTAGAATGAAGAGTGATGAATACAAGATGGCATTTAGGACCGAGTGGTGAATACAAGATGGCATTAAGGACCAAGAGGGGTCTCTATCATTTCATGGTGATGTTGTTTGGATTATGAAATGTACCCACAACTTTTTAAGCCTTAATGAGAACAAAGTGCTTCAACCATTCCTCTTTAAGTTTAAATCGATCCTCTTCGATGATGTATTGGTGTATAGCAAGAGTGAAGAGAGCACTTGGTTCATGTGCATAAGGTTTTGGATGCATTGAGAGCCAACCATTTGTATGCCAAAGAGAGCAAATGTGCATTCATGGCAAATGAAGTTGAGTACCTTAGTCACATTGTGGGCAAAGATGAAATAAGGGTGGATCCCAAGAAGGTGGAATGTGTAAAGAATTAGTCCCACCAATCACTTAATTTTGAGGGGATTCTTGGGTCTATCATCCTTGTATCAGAGGTTCATTGAGAAATATGCTCACATATTGGCTCCATTGATGGACAAGTTAAAGAAGGAGGCATTCTTTTAGGATAATGCAACTCATAAGATCTTTGAAGAGCTGAAAAAGATGCTTACTTCAGCCCCTATTTTGGTATGCCTAGATTTCTCGAAGATTTTCACTATAAGAGTGGATGCATATGGAAGAGGCATTGGTGCCGTGTTGTATCAAGATCATCCAAGGTGATTGCTTTGAAGGATGGAAGAGGCATTGGTGCCGTGTTGTATCAAGATCATCCAGGGTGATTGCTTTGAAAGCCATAAGAAGCTTGATGACATGCATGTTTATGAACACCAAGAGATGATTTCAAATTTGCCTGCTAATCAAGAAATGGCATCACTATCTCTATGGAAGCAAGTTCTTTATGAGAGAAGTAATCATAGGGTACTCAAATACTTTTTATCATAACCCAATCTCTCACCTAAACAAAGAAGGTGATTGGCTACCCTTCAAAATTATGATTTTGAGATCACTTTCTAAAATGTGGCATGTTCATTTTTGGCCATCATGGAAGTGCATAAGGATTGGATTGATAACATCCAACCAAGAGGAATACATGCTGGATGAATAGGCATCACAAATGGTACACAAATTATAGCATAGAACTTATGATGATTTACCTAATTTTCGGTTACATAATAGACTCTTATACCATAAGGAGAGGGTGTATCTTGCGCCTCATTTGACTTTCAAGAAAAATGTTATGGATGCGATGTGTTCTTCTCCCATGGTGGGACATTCAAAACCTATGATACCATAAGGAAGAGCTTTCATTAGAATGGTCAATGGAGGGAGGTGAAGAAATATGTCTCCAAATGTATGCCATGTCAACTCAACAAGGACCCACACAAAAGTTTTGTGGTTTGCTTTAGCATGGATTTCATACCAGCTTGCCTCCTACTAAAAGAGGATAGGATAGTATCTATGCTATGGTTGATAGAAGCTGCCCATTTTGTGCTAACAAAAGTGAGATACTCGACATCCATGGTTGCACACCAATTCATGGAATATGTGTTCAAGATGCATGGTATGTCGCCAAATAGTGAGTGATTGAGATGTGAAGTTTATTGGCACAACTTGGTGTACATCATTTGAGACCATGGGCACTAAATTAACTCCAAGTACAGCCTATCACCCAAAAATCGGTGTTGTCAAACCAAAAGGTTCAACAAGTGGCTTGAGACTTACTTGAGGCATTATTGCTATGAGATGCAACATGTATGGGATGAATGGTTGCACTTAGCAAAATTTTCTTATAATAGAACATATCGTGTGAGCATTGGAATGTTGCCTTTTGAGGCTATGTATAGTTACAAGATGCATGTGCCACTTGTAGCATTCAAGCATGATAATGTGAATCCCTATACAAAGAATGAAGTGGAAAGGATGCAAGCTCTCTTGCAAACATGTAAGGAGAACATCAAGAAGTCTCAAGAGAAGATAAAGCATTATGAAGATATACACTGAAGACCATTGGAATTTAAAGAGAGGGATTTTGTGTTCTTAAGGATACCCAAAACTTGGTATGGTTATCTCAAGGGGAACACCAACACAAAGCTTGCACCACTGATTTTATGGTCTATACAAGGTATTGAGAAAAGTTGGTGAAGTGGCTTATTAATTGCTACTTCCATCCTTTACCAAGATACATAATGTCTTCCATGTGCACACTCAAAGGCATATGTGGGGCCGAAAGTTCAAGTCTTGGGATGAGCTTCCACCTATGAGCAAGATGGCATGGTGGAGTATATTCCTGAAAAAGTGTTGGGAGAGAGAGAGAGAGAGAGAGAGAGAGAGAGAGAGAGAGAGAGAGAGAGAGAGAGAAGGTACTTCATAACCGTTATTTGCATGAATACCTTGTCAAGTGGAGGGTATTACCTCAAGATGAAGCAACATGGTAGCCCACCTCTATGATGTTGGAGGGGTTTGAGCACCTTTTGAATGCATTCGAAGAGGTTTTATGGGCCAAAAACAATAAAAAATAGCTTACTATAATTTCCTGAAATTCATTGTTATGAGGCCTAAATAAAGCTCAAAATGGATACAAATGGTGAGTGCACTTCACGAAAGTTATGTACTACTAAGTACTATGCTTTTGAGGTTTTTCGGGGAGCATTACATGAAGATTTGAAGCCATTAAGCTCAATCATGCTCTCTTGGACAATTTTGTACATGGATTAGTGTTGATGGCTTTCCTTGATGCCTGACTCATACCTTGCTCTTATACATTGGTCTTTGACATGATACATGTTTTGAGGATATAACATACTTGGGTGGGGATGGTTTGTAATGATATTGGAAGCTTGTGCACATATATTATGTACATATGAAGCTTGTGCATATATATTATGTACATATGAAGGATAAATAATGTGCTATGGACTATGGGCCAAATAATGTGAAAAGGGCCATGAATATTGGTATGGGCCAAGGGCTTAAAAGAATGTAAACATGGGCCTTAGTATATATATATATGACATTTATATTTCTGTTAATGATAATTTATGACTACTAATCACATTTACAAGCTTTTAAACTTTCATGGCCTTCTTTGCTTCCCTTCTCTTTAGGATGGTGACCCTACACCGATGTCTACTCCATGCCATGAGTAGCCCCTATCTTAAAAGCTCAAAGATCTCATTGATCCTCATGAAGAGGATATGTACCTGAGTACTTTAAGTCGTAGAATATTGAAAACAGAGTGGTCCATGGCAAGAAATATCCAATAAGGATATTTCTTGCCATGAAGAGGATATGTACCTGAGTACTTTAAGTCGTAGAATATTGAAAACAGAGTGGTACATGGCAAGAAATATCCAATAAGCCCAAGCGAAGGACCCTATACTTCTTACGATGGCCCCACAGAGATCAAAGAAGTGAATCTTGCTAGCCTAAGCTAGTTTTCATTGCCAAAGACTTCACCCATGAGCAAGAGAGTAACTTGATAACTCATCACCCACCATGAGCAAGAGAGTAACCTGATAGCTCTCTTATATTAAAAGAATATTAAAATGGTTTTTCCTAGAAATACATTGACGTGAAAAGAATTTCTTCTGAAGTGGTGAATGTTGAGATATGCAATGTAAACTAAAGCTTGGGTTATTTGGTTGAGTGTGTGAATGCACCCTAGAGGTGCAAGATATTGTGAAAAGATAAGAATGCCACATAAGATATTGTGTGAATGGTGAGAGCCACATAAAAGAATGTGGAAAAAGAGTTGCCACATTGCATGATGATGTGTAAAGGAGATTGGGTCAATGGTTATCTATAATAGAAGCCTTTAATTTGTATGGTTAATACAACATATACAATAGAGTATTATTGAGTGTGCTTCTCTCTCTCTCTCTCACTCTCTCTCTCTCTCTCTCTCTCTCTCTCTCTCTCTCTCTCTCTCTCTAGTCATGGAGTTCTTGGTGTGGTTTAACTCACCGTAGTTTATGCTTAATCTAAGTTGCACAAGACCATGATCAATCCCATATTGGGATTTTCAACATGGTATCAAAGCTAGGATGGTCTCTTGATCATGGTTTAATATTATGTAAATTAGATTGTGATTTGTTGATTAAGAATATGTTACGTTTTCTTATGAGAAAATCTAAGCACACTCTATTATCATTAAGATTGCATTAGAGAAAGTTTATGAAGTAACTCATGGAGATTGGAGTTGAAGATTTTCAAGCAAAGGGCATGCATATTGGAGCTCAATTTGAGAGCTTGCAATGGATAAGTTACATCATTCAAGGAGGTTCACAACGGTGAAAGAAGGCTTGGGTGTAGAGAAGGCAAAGAGATAGCACTGCCAAGTCTTCTCAAAGAAGTAGCTTACATCAAGGAGTGGCTATCTCAACCTTGGAGGGAAATTCTAGAGAGGTAAAGCTATGCAACTTGCAGAATTAAGCTTGTTTGGAAGCTCAACGGCAGTCATGTCGATGGTTCAAGATATTGCACGAGAAGTTTCTTTTTGTAGGAAATGAGTGTATCAGCCAAGAGAGGGTAGCTATAAAGAGGAGAGAAGGGCTTTGAAACAAGAATACAAGGTTACCATGGAACCTGTGATAAAACTCAGTAAAGAGAGGTTGCAATTGTCAGCAAAGAGCTGCATCTTAGTCAAGGAGACTAAGTTGAGTGTGGTTAGAAGGACAGAAGGATGGGTCCTAGAAGTAAAGGAGCCACGTGGGTATGGTATGGCATGTAGCAGACGCCGTCGAATACAGCTGGAGAGCGAGCGCGTAGAGAAAAGTGAAGCAAAGCAAATTAGTTTTTATGATTTTTTATTTCAAAACATTAAATGGATTGATTTAAGTTGGTCCTCTTAACAAGTATGTGTTCACATGTTGCTGCAAAGTAAAAGGAAAACCCATCATTAAAGTATGTTTCACACATACAAAACACTTTGTATCGTCCTAAAATAGCAAGCAAATATCAGCTTACTAAAAGTCGTGGACAATTTCTCACATTGGGTCCGTTGCTCGGCTTTGGCCAAAATGTTTTGTAATCTTTCACCCAAGATATGAGGGTACCCTGCCCAAGCCTAGGGAGCTCAAAACGGATGTAATTATGGCATGCATGAGTTGTGCACACGTGGGCATTTTACTTTTTGGGGTTGGTTCCTTTTCTCGGACACGTGGGTGTCCTAAAAGCACTTGGGTGGTAGGGTCCGGCAACTTGGTACTCAAAACGGACTTGAGGTGTCTAGGTTGGCTAGGCACATGCACACACACTTGTTGAACACTCCAATTTGCAGTGAGGGGGGAGAGTTGAGATTGGCAATGCCAAATTGTTGGGGGTGAGAGATGAGTTGGTCAAAAATGGTTGGAGAGATTGAGGAGGGGTGTTGAAATATGCAATGTAAACTAAAGCTTGGGTTATTTGGTTGAGTCTGTGAATGCACCCTAGAGGTGCAAGATATTGTGGAAAGACAAGAATGCCACATAAGATATCGTGTGAATGGTGAGAGCCACATAAAAGAATGTGGAAAAAGAGTTGCCACATGGCATGATGATGTGTAAAGGAGATTAGATCTATATTAGGAGCCTTTCACTTGTATGGTTAATACAACATATGCAATAGAGTATTGTTGAGTGAGTGTGCTACTCTCTCATGGGCTAGCCTTTCTATCACCCAAGTGTGGTAGATTGGTTAGCTCATTTCCCTCTTGAATCAAAGGTCTTGAGTTCAAATCTTGTCGGACAGATCAATTTGGTCTCTTGGGATAGTTTCCTATGACGTTAAAAAGTTCTCTTCTCAATGTGTGTGTGGGTGTGTGGGTGTGTGTGTGAATAAGAAGAGAAAAATGGGCTAACCTTTCTATCACCCAAGTGTGGTAGATTGGTTAGCTCATTTCCCTCTTGAATCAAAGGTCTTGAGTTCAAATCTTGTCGGATAGATCAATTTGGTCTCTTGGGATAGTTTCCTACGACGTTAAAAAGTTCTCTTCTCTCTTCTCTCTCTCTCTAGTCATGGAGTTCTTGGTGTGGTTTAGGAATAGGACTTATGCAATGAATCCAAGTACTTAAAAAAGGATCAAATATGAGATTCATAAGCTCATCAATTTAGGATTCATCTATGAAATTGAGTTTACCAAATGAGCATTTCTAATTGTGTGGTCATTCCAAAAAGAATAAAAACTCATGATGTTTTACACCCAATTGTAGGGAGGATACAACTGTGCTCCAAAAGCTAGTCACCCTAGAAAATTATGGAAGTTAAATATATGAGTCTAAATAATGTCACTAGGTCTCCAAAATAGCTAAAAGTAACCTTTAATTCAATCAGTGCACCCAGACTAGGATTTGTAGTCTCGAAGGTAATAACCATTTAGCTATAAGACAAGACTATTAAGTGCATAGTCATGGGGTGGTGGATTGGGAGTCGATATTTTGTCCAATGCCACTCATTTAGAGTCGATGGGGATCAATGGGCTTGAACTAGATTCACTTTCAATCAAGATGATGGATAAATGACAGGCTTGAATATCAAGATCAAACTGGATTTGATGTTATGGTAGTATTTATGGCTTTGAAGATGGAGGAAATTCTTGGATCATACCCAATGTTATTGGGTATGATCTTGCAATTTGAAGATGGAGGAAATTGTAGGATCATACCCAATGTTGTTGGGTATGATTCTGCAATTTGAAGATGGAGGATCATAGCCAATGCTATTGGGGCACCCTTAAAGATAGGCTAAGATCAAGCACAATTGGGAGACGAGTCAAGACATGTAGCATATCTAGCATGTGAAGGAGGATGAACAAAAAGACATGAATCTATGTGATAAGGAGAATGACTTGGAAGATATGAATCTGAGTGATGGTGACAGAAGCCTAAGATGGTCCATGTCAATACAAAACTTGATTTAGCTTTCAAAGAAAAATTATATAATTTGCTATAGTCTTTTGTTGATGTGTTTGCTTGGAAATAAGGGTATTGATTCCCAATTCTATCAACATCATGTCAATCTTAAGGAGAATGATGTCCTAGTAAGAAGCATCAATGGTACAAGATGAATCTAAAAAATTGTATGATCTGTTAAAGTCTTATGTTGATGTGTTTGCTTGGAAATAAGGGTATTGATTCCCAATTCTATCAGCATCATATCAATCTTAAGGAGAATAATGTCCAAGTAAGAAGCATCAACGATACAAGATGTGTTTGCTTGGAAATAAGGGTATTGATTCCCAATTCTATAAGCACCATATCAATCTTAAGGAGAATCGTGTCCTAGTAAGAAGCATCAACGATACAAGATGAATTCAAATTATGCCAATCATGTCAAAGAAGAAATTGATAAGTTACTAAAAGTAAGATTTATCTACTCAATAGATAAGGCTAGTTGGTTGTGATAGATTCTAAGAAACATGGAAAATCCATGGTCTATGTGGATTACATGAAGCTCAATGCATCTACCATCATAGATCCATTTCAGTACCATTCATGGATTTTTTGTTGGATGTAGTAGCCCCCCAAGCTTGAGATGTATTCTTTCTTAGATGGCTTCATTCATGGATATAATTAGGTTCTTATAGCCCAATCATCAGTAGATAAGCCATCCCATCTTGGGGTCTTATCATTACCAAGTTGCTTCAAGGACCCTTACCAATTTGGGCAGAATATCCTACTAGCCACTTGGAATCTTTTTGGTAGAGTTGTCTTCCTTAGCACCTGAGGATGCTCCTAAAAAGGAATGCACCTTGGTAGAAGCCATCTCATGAGGGTCATATATACATTTGATGTTCTCATCCACCACTCTCTTAATGTTGTCTTGTTTTCCTTTTCCCTTGAACACCATGCTCGTCCACTACCACTCTCTCATCCACCACTTTGTTAATGCTCTCTTGTTTTCCTTTACCCTTGAACACCCTAAAAGGTACTTTGATGGGGCCGATTATTCTTGAAATATATTAGGTTGCTAGATTCAGTTTTATATTGTTATGTTTCTTCCCACTTCTTCTTGCACTCAATGAACCTAATCATTACTTCATCAGACAACTTTGTGTTCAATCTTATTTGTAGGACAACTTTGTGTTCAATCTTATTTGTAGAATTATGTCCCAATGCTATCCCACGCTTCTTGTAAGTGTTTAAGGGCCTCCCTTTTACAAGTTGCTTTCTCCTTACCTATCTTTCTTATAACATGCTGCATTTCAGTTGGAATTTTTTCCCAAGTAGCGACATCCTGACTTACCCTTCTAGATAGTCTATTTATGGCCTTTTAACAAACCCATCATCTTTTAGGAAAGCATTGTTTACAAGAAGATTTCTCCTTAGAAAAAACAATCGTGCGCTCCCTAAGCTCCCCCCCCTCTTCGATCCCTTCCCTCCCTCTCTACGCTGCGCCTCCTCCCCTCTCTACCATCGATGCGCCTCCACCCCTCTCTTCCATCGCTCCTCCCCTTCTCGATCCCCCCCCCTCTATCCGCTTCGTTGGGCCTTCTTCGCCCTCCGCCCCCCTGCCCACCTTCCATCTTCGCTCCCAGCGTTTTCAGAGCCGTTTTTTGTTTTAAGTCTTTTGTTTTTTACTTTTTTATTTTATTTTTTATTTTCTTCTTCTTCTTTATTTTTTCCTTTCTGTTCTTTTTTTCTCTCTCTCTCCTCTCTCTAGTGCTTGCCCCGCCCCCCCTCCCTAGCCTCTGCTCTGCAGCCTACCCTCTTCTCTGCCTTTCTTCCCCCACCTCTCTCCCGTTTGGCCCCGCCTTCCCTCCCCTTTCCCCCGTTTTTTTCCTAATTCCTCGTTTCCCCTTCCTCGTAGGTTAATTTCAAACTCCTCTGGATTCTTTCATTTCTGGCAGCAGCTCCATCATCCCCGATCGAGACCGCCCATTGCTTGCATATTCTTCTCTGAAGCAGATTTTTAGGTTCTCGCCACCACCACGATTGTTGCAACTTCAGAGGCTCCACACTGGTTTGCAAAATTGTTAGTAGCCGTGTTACGTGTGGACAACTCGGGGATCTTTTATAGACAAGCCTCATTGTTGAGCTTGCAAAGATCGACATTCACCCATTAGGGCACGGCTACTACGGAGTATGACTCGCCAACGGTGTCAGATCGAGTCATGCAGCTGAGACTCCTTGCATTGCGTACGGCACATGCCTTCTTTGTACAATTCTTTGTATAATGGCAGCACGACTTTGATCCTATGTTTGACCCTCTGGTTGGCGTGCCCGGCTTCTTAGTGACAGTTTGCTTCCCATGCCTCAAAAAGGAATACCTTCCTCTTCTCCTGGTGATCAGTGGTGCCATCAAGAGAGTGATGGAATCCCCTCGGCTGCCTCGGCCCTCACATAGGCAGTCTGGATTACATCCCTTCGCATCTAAGTAGCCTCATTGGATTCAGTCCCTCATTGCATATCTATTCTTGGCTTACAGGGCGACCCCATCTAGTAGCGTGTGGAGTATTCAGGCCTTCTAGGCCAATGGTTCATTTGCAGACAAATGGGTCATTTAGCCAGAGCTTGCCCTCGGCGACAATCCAGGAGACCGCCTCCGATGGTTTGTCCCCCTGTTTCTCGTGTTGATCCCCACCAGGGGCAGGGAGAGAGGTAATCCCTCAGGTAGCGGAGCACCATGCCCCGAATACAACGGCCCAGCTGTTGCTATGTTGGCGAATGGTGGACAGTTGCGAGCTGCTAGTAGATGACCATTGGAGCTAAGCTTCGTCGTCGTGCGCGCAAGGCTGGCAAAGCTCAGGAGGATTCGGTTCTATCAGAGAACCGTTACGAGCATTTATCTCAGCATTTTTTTGTTGGTCACGTCTCCAGGCCTGGAGTAGGCCCCTCCGGCCCCACTAGTATGGCAGGGCCGATCCCTCGTCGCCAAGATTCCCGCTCCCAACCCCTAGTGTCCTGAGAGGCTGGCCGACCTCTCTAAGCCCCCAAAGGGTCCCTCCCCTCAAATTTCCTCTTTGGTGGATCTCTCAAAGCAGCACCCCTCCCTAGCCTCTCCGTCCCTCCGTCCCCTCTGGCCGCCTCCCCCTCCTCGTCCCCAGTCTCAACACCAACTTTACCAGTCGCAGTGCACTTCGCCTCGTCTTTATTATCCGAGCCCTCCCTCCCTCCCCCTTCTGCCTCTCCAGAGCACTCTTAACGCCCCCCAGTAGCTTCTGACCCAAAGCAAAGGCAGCAGCCCCGAGATTAGTTCGTCACTTAATTCACCGATTTTTTGAGCCAGTAGAGATGACCATTTCTGCCTCCCCAGTGAGGGCTCTCCCACCAGAGTCCCTAGGTGGCCCCCAGGATCCTGGGGGGACAGCCTGTGGAGGACTATAGTTTCTTCTGGTGTCTTGTCACCGACGGAAGGGATCGACATGTTTGAGGACCTATTCAAATATGTGTGGTTTTTCACCACTCCATGCCCTCTACGGTAGATAATGGTGCAATGATCTTCTCTTTCCTCTTCACTATAGCCCCAGGGATAGAGTGGGATCCTGAGTTGGTAACGACAGCATCCAGGGTCAAGCAGTTGAGCTCTCACACCATTTCCAAGATCTTCGCATCACTCACATTCTCACCCATTTTTAGCATCTGGTTAGGATGGAGCTTGGAGGTTTAGCCCATCGAGTCCAGGACATGAGATGGTAGTCTCCAGTCCGGAGGTGCTACTCTTTGTGTTCATGTATACTTCTATTGCGGTACCTCTTCCCCCCTCTTACAGATACCTCCATTGTGATTGATGGAATCCGGAGCATGAATATGTGTGCACTCGTACAGAGAGGCGTCACATGGAGGACAAGATTAGTGCCCACCTGGCGTGCCTTCGCCCTCGCACGGATTGTGATTATTGCCCATCTAAACCCTCACCCAAGACAAGTGGAGGGAAGTTCCACTAGTGCCGCATCAGATAGAGATTGATATGCGAATTGTTTCATGGAACATTTAGGGTTTAGGGGGACCTCAGTGCTTTCATAGATGAGGCTGAGGCGAGCTTCAAAGGGCCATAGTGGGAGGACCCATAGACATTGTTTTCCTCCAAGAGCATCATCTCTCAGAGGGACGCAGCCGCCCGCCCCGCAGATGCGGGAAGATTCTTCCAGGCAGGATTCACACTTTATGGTGCCCATCCTTCAGCCCCTTAGGGACGTAGGGAGGGGTGTGTATATATGTCAGTGAGCAGCTGCTCTGTCGATAGTGACTGGCTCAGGAGTCATTGTCCCGGGGCGTGCACAATGGATTACCATTACTATTGGAGAGGATAGTGTTGCCTTCCTCAACATTTATGCTTTGAATGCTGCTTTAGGTAGAGCCCTCTTTTGGAGCTCAGTAAGGCAGGCCCTCCCTCAAGTTGACTTTTGGTGCTTAGGCAGTGACTTCAACATGACAGAGGCAACAGAGGACAGGCTTGGAGGTGGCATGACCACAGTTTCACGAGCAGAGTACTTAGCCTGGGAGGAGGAGATGATTCTTGTAGTCAAGGGACATGACACTTGGCATCTTCCAGAGTTTGGGCGTAGCCCTAGGATCCTTTTCTTCTCGAGATTGGATAGCAGGAGCACCAGCCTCAACCTCTCTAGACTAGATAGGTTTTATGTTAATGAGTGGGCTTGCAACCGAGGGGGTATGATTGGTATTTTGGCAGGTGCTTCATTTTCTAATCATGCCCTATTTATTTTGTCCTTAGGAGGCATGACAGACATGTGAGCTCGAGGATCTTGGAGAGCCCAAGATATGCAGCAAGATAGAGTAAATATGGGCGGGATTGGATTTTCTTTCAAGCTCTACTGCGTGCACATTGGATGAGGACTTAGGGGAGATCAACAATTTCTTGCAGGAGGCAGCCTAAAGCCGATTAGAGGGTTTCCAGGAGTAGGAGAGGAGTTTGAGGAGGAGTCTTGTCTCTTTACAAGGGCTTCAGGAGAGGTCCTCGGACTAGAAACACTTTGTCACCTAGACAGTGGGTATTTGGACATGATCAGCCCGGGGGGGACAATCAGCAATATGAGGTCTTCTTTGTTTTCTTTCGATGGTTGGGTCTTTGGCATAATTGGCTTATGTGAAATGCTTTCATCTTTGATTCACAATCAGGGGTGAAAGGTCGTGTCCAGCGCGTTCGTGGTCTATTGCTTTGGCAAGTTTCTTCTTTGATCAATGCACATGTTATCACCAGGGCACAAGTTGACCCTTGGTTACATGCTCTTCGTACGGTGGGCATGCCTCATGTGGCCTTTTAGTGTGTGCGGTGTGATGGCCTCTATGTACATGTTTGTATAGTTGGTCATGTGACCTTTGCTTTGTATTACATTTTCGTAATCTAATCAACCAACCATTACGGAAGAAAAAAAAGAAAAAAGAGAGAGAATTGCACGTAAAAGATAATGATTAGATTGATGATAGAACCATTGCCTCGTACATGCATAGCCAGTGGATCAAGAGTCAGCTTGCCGCCGCTTGCAATGGAGATTAGATCCATAGAGGAGAGGAGGGTGGAGTATAGGTATCATGCCAGGGCCTCTTGCTGGACTCAGGCAGGCGACAAAGTCACATGGGATCTCTTTGAGAGATAGCCGACCCCCACAGGAGGAGAGACGATATTTGCAGGTTGTGTGGCCAAGATGGAGCTATTGTTTCAGATCCCCCTAGGTGAGAGCCATCATCATCGACTTTTTTCGATCCCTCCTCACTAGTGCCCTAGCATCTCCACAGGGTGGACGCACGCAAGAGGGTGGACGAACGCAAGAGGGTCTGGTGGCATACAAGGGAGGTGGTTCCCCACTCTCTTTGGTCATTCTTATTGACACCATTTACTGTTGAGGAGTTGGCAAAGGCATTGATGGCACTTCCCATGGGAAAATGCCCGAGGGTGACGGGTTTTCAATCTCCTTCTTTCTTCGCCATTGGGACCTCATGGAAGGTGGCCTTCGAGCTGCCTTCAATGAGATTATGATCACATGTGCCATGCTAGAGAGGCTGTCAGAGGGCTTGATTCACTTGATTCCCAAGGAGGGTGGTGATAGATTGGAGATCCAGAAATGGAGACCCATCACTCTTCTAGGGACAACCTATAAGATCTTGGCCAAGGCCATCAACAGGAGACTTCAGCCTTTTCTCCCAGACTTGATCCACAACTCATACTAGCTTTGTTCAAGATTGGAGCATTCTAGGACAACATCTTTACCTTCTAGGAGAGGTGACAGCTTCGGCCAGGATGTGGCAGCAGGACCTCATTGTGCTACTCCTAGACTTTGAGAAAGCTTATGAGATAGGGTGGATTGGAGCTTTCTAGAGGGCACTATGAGCCAGATAGGATTCTCCATGGATTGGATTTGTGGAGTCTCGGGACTTTACATAGCCTCACACAGCCAAGTTCTCATTCAAGGAGCCCATGGAGACAAATTCCCCCTCTCCTGCTTGGTTAGACAGGGCTGTCCTTTGGCACCTTACCTCTTCCTATTCGTCATGGAGGGCATGAGTAGTTTTCTCTCTGCCCAGGAGACTGGGCTTCAGGGATTATGTCTTCCCCTCTGCACGTAGGAGCTCCAGAGCTGCTGGACTCAGAGTTTTCATATGACACAATAGCTTTCTTGCATGAGATGTGGGGGAATCTACAGAGATTTGTGGAGGCGATTGAGGTTTTTTGTCTTGCATCAGGAGCACAAATCAACTA
Organism: Cibotium barometz; assembly: GCF_041138505.1. Lineage (NCBI taxonomy): Eukaryota > Viridiplantae > Streptophyta > Polypodiopsida > Cyatheales > Cibotiaceae > Cibotium > Cibotium barometz. The sequence goes on from NC_141053.1 coordinate 7,561,599, forward strand.
GCACAAGTCATGTGGTTTTTGGTTAGGCTTAGCATCGGCCCCGACTTGGCAACCAATTGAGGATTTTTGGTGGATCTCGAGGGGCACTCCAGTTTGATATGCTAGGTTGGCATTGATATCTCTTCCGAGCAGTAGCTTGCCTTGCTTCTTTTGAGTATTTCGAAGAAGCTTCTATATTTGAGTTCAACAAGGCTCTCCCTAGCAGGCAGGGTGGTGGTGGCAAACGAGGTACTTCTTGCCACCATGTGGTACATCACTTCATGTTGGGCCTTTTCTCGGGCATGTATTGGTTAGGTACAATGATTGATCCGGAACTTCTTATGGGCCGAAAGTGATGGGATTCCAACCAGGGCCAAGGTAGCATGGAGAGTGATTGTTCAGCCACGTCACCTCATTGACCCGGCTATTTAGAGTCGTGCCCTACTGGGCAAGCTGATTATTAGAGGCCTCCTTCTCGGTGGTGGATTTCCTATTGGCTCGGATTTGAGCCCGCACTCCAAGTCTTGGGCCCTTGGCCTAGATGGATCTTCACAAAGATGCGAGCCCATGGTTTTAGCTTGGCTTATGAGGATAGATTTGCAGCCTGTTCATGCTTAGGAGCACCTTAGGCCTGCCCTCAGACAGATAGCTCCAATTGCCTCAAAGGAGCGACTTTGGTAGCTTTTGGTCTGGAACCCCCTGATCTGTTTACCCAGTGGCCACATGCTAGGGGCCCGACCGCATGTTTCTTGGGGTGCCTTGAGCATGGGGCTAGCCAAGTCTCTTGGAGACTGGATCGCCCACATCAAGCAGTTACCCTCGGAGGTATAAGAGAGAGGCCTGACAGGGATCTGGGGTAGAAATAGGCTCAGCATTGACACTGACTCAGGAGTGGCTAACTCCCCCAGACCCGACCCCCCCAGTGTTGGTAGGAGTGTTTACCAGACATGATATCCTTGTGGCGGTCCACGGAGCATATGAGGACAATGGTATGCTCACTTTCTCTATTGGATCCCATGGCAGACTAGAGAGATCTAAGCAACCCTTGGAGGATTTTAGTGGTTGCACCTTACAGAGGGTGAGAGTGATTGGTTTTCGGGCACGGGAATGGCATATTGATCCAGCACCGGCCAAGGTGCCCAGGGAGAGATTATGGCAGCTATGGATATGGGAGTGTCGACCTCTCACACACGTTCAGTGGGATTTGGGAGAGTGGACTTGGCATGATGCTGCAGATCGGGAGGAGACTCTGGATGCCCCCTTCTTTGCATATACTACGCGGCTAGAACACAGGATGATCCAGATGCTTGAGATAGACAGCACAACGGCAGCAAGTAGCACTTTGGTAGTCTTAGGGCCTCTCACAACTTTTCCTTTTAGATTTTTGGAAGAGATTGTGGGATAGCTTTTGGCCAAGAAAGATCACCCTCTTTCTTTGGTTGAGATGGCACATAGAGGTCGGTACTTGGCTCTCAGTTGTTGGTGGTCCACCAACGGCTTGTCCGTGGTGTGGCAACCCCCAGGAGACTTAGAGACATTGCCTTTGGGATTGCCTAAAGGCTCAATAGATTTGGCAGTGGATTCTCCACATCTTTGCTATGGACAAGGCATCAACCCGGATCATCACATGGGGCATTGTCGCGCTTGGGCCACAGTGGGGCTGGAGTGGGCAAGGCTTATGAGGAGGATGGAGGAGGGCTAGGTGTTCAAATCTCTCACCATCGTATTGCAACAGTACCAATCACAGCCCCACCTACAGGCGACAGGCTCATTCTAGAGATAGGAGATTTCCAGTAGTATAGCAGCCTGATACATTTGGCATGCTAGATGCAGCGGGCCATCGAGGGTACCCACACTCCGTCGAGACGGAGACCATCAGGAACATATGGCTTGATATCATTCACACCCTCCGCGGTTAGTGGGGGCAGTTTACAGGGAGGTTCTGAATGCATGCGGAAGCGGCGAGAAGATTTCTTGAGACTTTGGAGGCCTGGCCCTTTCCTCACAGATAGAGGTGGCTACCCCATTTGGCACTATAGACCACCTGTGTGGTTATTTCCCCCCCCCCTTCTCCCCTCCCCCTGTATGAGATAGCCTTCTTCTTATAAAGCAGCCAATCGGAGGAGAAGTGTCTTTTTCCCTCATGATCATTTGATTCTCGCCCTTAAATGAGATGAGTTTGTATTTAGCCCTCTGTGTTTGTATCTAGCCGTTTGCGGCTATTTTTTTCTTTAACTAATTGGAGGATCTTTTTCCCAAAAAAGAAGAAGATTTCTCCTCGAAAAGGATATAAAAGCTCCATTATGTTCCAATTATCATCCTCCCTTACTTTTGCATTTTTTCCCAAAAAAATTTGTGTTCTTGAACACCAAGCTTCATCTCTCACTTGGATTTGGGTTTCATCCCTTATATATAACCTCATCCTCTCTTCTAAGTATCAAGAAATCTTTATCATTGCCTGACATTTTAACATTCCCATCAAGTTCCTTCTCCTCGAAAGCTTTGAAACGAGTTGACTGAATTTGAGAGAGGGGACTTCAGTACTCTCTTAGAGTTGGGCTTTGCATATTTCATCCCCAAGGCAACCTGCCATTTATCCCCTTCTTGTATGAACATGGCTGCATGGTGAGGTGCTCATTGGACATGGACTGATTTGGCATCAACAATTATGAATTGACTTGTTGTGGGAGCTAATTCAGATCTTGTTTGAGTTATGTGGAATGGGTTTAAAGGGATTTGAGGCTACACTTGTGTGAACGAGCTTCCTTGTGATATAGATTGGTGTAATCATTTTGGTACGGTCTTCTTTTGGCAACAAAACTTAGAGCTGGCAAAATAGGAGCTACGAGATGAGCAATAAGCATAGGGATCGTATCGGGGAGAGTAGGAGTACAGAGTAGTAGTAGTCTCATCATTAAGGTGAAGGAGTGAGTGTAGACGGAGATCATGATTGCGGTGATATTCAACAAGAGTAATTGTAATTATGAAGCATGAGGGAAGGCACAAGGGTGAAGATGATGATGAGAACAATCAAGGTGAGAAGGAGAGGATATTTAGTATTCAAGCTTTAGTTGGTTATGGCCCGCCGGCCCCAACGGCCCAGTGTTAGGGTTTGAATGGCACGATTTTCAAAAGACATTTAACATGTAGTCTTGCCATTTTTGCAAGCATGGCAAATTTTTAGTGAGCCTTTCTACTGACATGTTTAAAAAACCTTCAACATGCAAAAGTCTTTATACAAATTTTTCGGCTTCCAAAAGAGTATTTGAATAATATCCAAGAAGTAACATATAATGTATTAGTATGCCAAACATCTACAAGTCCAGTTGCAAAAGAGGATTAGTACAAAGTTTTTCATATATATAATTGGAAAGCCTTTGGCACGAGGACACAAAAAGGCTCATGAGTGGGAACAAAAAGATAGGTGAGGAAAAACCATGACTCATGAGCATCAAGTGGCACTGTTTATAGCATAATAGATAGAGAAGGATGTTAAGAACACAAGCCCAAGTCAAGTTGTATGCATGGGTATGGATTTCCTATTCTTCAAAAGCTTCCAAGCTTCAAAACATTTATCCCAAAGCACATCTTCAGGGTGTTTTACCTTTGGAGTATTCAAATCGATAAACATCATCAAGCTAAGCATATCAAGTGACAAACAATTTCAGAACTTGTCTTTGATCTTATTTATCTTTGAAAACCCTCTCTCGCATGCTACCGATGAAGGGGATAACACTAAAAGAACTCTCCAAAGCTTCATAGTCCATGGAAATGACTAATCCCACAATCTTGCCATGCTAAGTGCATATCCTTACCCTTGAAACAATTCCTCATTCTTGTAATAAAAGGCCTACATTCCCCTTTGCACTCCAGCTCATTTATGAATGCATTCGGGCCTTGTCCAAAGTGATTACAAAGAATTTGCAGCCATTCTCTTGTGGAGACATCCAACTTTGTCAAATCCTCATTGTAGTCCTTTGGATTGAAGATTTGGATTGAAGAACTGCCACAAAAAGATCAAAATCTGCTTTAAACCTGTCCCACAATGCTTGTGATATAGCTTTGGCATATTGAAACCAAATGCATCATTACACTCCCAATGGTTTTGTGTGGGTTTACAACATCCCCTCCACACATTGGTCCCAAGTGCAAGTAATGAGAGTGAACAAGACCATTTGTATCTTAATATCACTATTCCCATTTGTCCATGTGCCATCCTTAAGAAAGCTTCTACATGCTTAGTATCAACTCTAAAGCTATTTCGAAGAAATGCTAAACGAAGAGTTTCATTAGTATCCGGATACTAAGTGGCATCCAATAAGAGAGATATCTATCTGGATGCTCTTCTTGCAATTTACAATTTGAGAACATCTAGCTCTCCAAGCACATCAGCAAAAAAGTGTAACAAAAACTGCACCTTGTAATTATTAGTGAGTGAAGAGTACATGGCTGCAAATTCAGACTTCATGATTGTCAACAAGGCTGGCATAATCTTTATGGTTCTCACCGTGACTTTACCCTTCGAGAGCCATCTCACACAATGCATTATTAGTAATCTCAGTTTTCCAAGTGTACCGAGACCGAATTCATTCACAACATCAGTGACAATCACATGCATTTTGGCTGACCTGGCTGCCCACTCATAAAGCCTTTTTTCTATCATATCTATGAGCTTGAACTCTTTGAAGCCATTAAAAGCATCTCCAGCTGCAAGGGCCTCTCTATGTGCAAGGGCCTCTCTATGTGCAATGCAATGGAAGCTCACTAGATGTGGAATGTGGTTCTTCAACCTTGTAACCAAACCTATACTAGAACCTGTCATCACACTTGCTTTATCTGTGGCAATTCCAATCATTTTCGACAAAGGTAAATCCATTTACTGTAAAAAGCTTATCAAAGCACTATGTAAAGCCTCAGTTGTCGCATTTTTTAGTTGCAAAAGATTTACAAACTTTGTAGTGATTGACCCATTCCCTCCCTCCTCAATGAGAGTTATATAGATAATCATGTATTGGTGCATATGGTGATGTATGTGCTTTCATCAACCTGAATGGAGTAAAAGCGGCTGCTATTGATTGCTTTCTTCAATCTATCCCAATATACTAATTTGATTGCCTTTACAAATTCTTTACCAGCATCTGCACTTGTGTAGGAGGAATACTCACTCACTATAGGCATATTTGGCGTCCTAAGAAACCGTTGGAGGTTGCATTGATGATGAAATTCTTCCAAAGGAAAACTTCTCTTCATGACATACCATAAAGTCTGCATGAGTCTTATGCATGAGTCTTATGATCCTTCCCTTTTCATCATTTGTCATGGGTGCAATATGCTTTTCCATAGGCACAACTCACCTTTTCTCATATTCTCTCCACATTTGCCTTGCCTCATTGTGTTCTTTGGAGTTGTCATGCACACTTAGTGCATTCTTTTGTATTGTGACGAAGACCATTCTTTTGCAAAAGGATTATATAATGACAAGTAAGAAAGCTTCAAGTGGATTACCACCACATTATTGACTTGACATAAGTTTTAAGAACTTGGAACTTAAAAGTACATGTGCAATCACTTGGAGAAAGAGAATGAATAAAAGCACTCTAACATCTTCCAACTCCATATTTCATTATTGGTGGGTGATTTGTATCCATTCAACATACTTGTCACCTATCATTATGATAAAGTAAAACATGTAACATATCTAAAGCAATGCAATGACTTAAGAAGTAAAAATAAAAAAAACTAATATACACACGTATGTGTATTTCATGAAAAACAAAACACCTTAGTGTAATAATGGCATCCTTTAAAAGTAAAAATGTACACAAAAATTAACTTCAATAAGAGTAATTTGCAAAATGTTGCAGTGCATCAGTTAAGATCATTTGAGTGTCAATGGCTTTGCACCAAGATGCTAGAATGAACCATTAAGGATTTCTCCTTGTAAACTAGTACATATAGCCAAATTACCTGTGCACAAAAATCATTTGCCATAAAATCCCATATAGAAGTTCATGAAACACACATATAACTTGCCTAAAACTAATGGCAACCAATAAATAATCATTAAAAAATCTTATCCATTCATCACATGAGAGCAATGTTTTGGCACCCATTCATCACACGATAGCTATGGGTGGGCTCATATACATGCCAAAATACATAAAGCGGACTTCTCTCGAGACTCAAGTAAAACAAGCTCAAATTTCCATAGAGAAAACTCTCTTACGGCACATCTTCTACATATTAGATTAAGATCCATCACTAGTTGTGGTGTGAGGGGCATGACAAAGTGGTCATGACACCACCATAGACAAAAAGGTATGTAGAAGAAAGGTTAAGAAAAGGGACCATTTTGTCTTAAACTTGTTGAAGTAAGACTCTCTTGAGCTAATGAATACCAATGTTGCTGCCTCTCTCTCTCTCTCTCTCTCTCTCTCTCTCTCTCTCTCTCTCTCTCTCTCTCTCTCTTTGCTAAAATTGGTTGCACTCTGTTGATGTAATCGGCTACTGCTTGTGCCAAATCGAAGGATGATTTGCAGGCTATGGTGGTCATAAACATAGACACTCACATTATGTTGTTGAGTGACTTCCTCCTTTTCGAGTTTTGCACTACCCTACATTATTGAGCCTATATCTCCTCCTTTGATGAACAAGTTCAACTTCCTTCTTCATTATAGATTTCTTTTATCTTATTGCAAGTTTCTTGCACATGTGAGCTAACATGCCCTCACCTCATATGTGCATTATCACTATGTATCTGTAGTTGAATGACTATGGATGAATCTTCCCACAATGCAAGGCCACTCTATATGTGGGCAGCCTAATAAGTAATTGAAAAAATTCACTACCTTCATAGTTGACATGAGCAACTTATGAATTACCAAAATATGTTGTTATTAGTGTTTGCACTACCCTCTAAATGAGAAGGGATTTCTCTCGACTCCTATGATAATTAAACCTCAACACATGGAGGTGTAACAAGAGGTTTATCCATCTAAAAAGATATCATCCCACTCCCATAAAAAATAGAGCTTGGCATTACAACATGGAGGTCTACCATATGGAAAGATCCATAAATACCTAGGGTTCATTAGCTCAACATTTTTGATGCAGTAATTTTTCTTAGCAACTTGGGAAATATTGCACAAATATACATGAATGCCAATGGCTACCAAAATGCTGAATAAATACTAATGGCTACCAAAATGTCATTCCAAGTCAGACAACAAATACCATGGCATCATGCTATGGGACTTCCCTGGCGCGAGAACATTGGGACGAGTATTTACAGCCAGATGCCTACTTTTTTACCCTTATAAAAATGTGACATACCTGCCACCCACAGGCAATGCAAACTGCCGAGTGTGTTGTCATTGATGTGTGGAAAGAGCATCAGGTGCACCTATACCCTTACCCATTCATTTGATACATTGAACGTTACCTTAACTCATCACTCACAAGGCTATAGTAGTCCAGCTACGTAGAGAACAACATGCTCTATGCTTTCTAGTGCTCTCCTTTGATCATTTCATGAAATCCATTAGGCTCTTTACAAACTTAAGCGCCATCTAGCAGTTAAAAGCAAAGCGTCGCTTGATACTGAGTGGCGGCCCCATTCAGGTATTGTTTATAATTCGATTTTGAGGTTTCCATATTCGGGGGGTGGACGTATTAGGAAAGCTATAGTGAGATCCCTTAACAAATGAGAGGTCAAGGCGATGAGATCCCTTAATAAAGGAGAGATCAAAGACTATGACATTGCAGGCCAAGCTTGCCGGTACAAAAGGCCATTGCAGACACAAAAGGCCATGCGCTTTTCTGCGCACCAAAGCAAATCAATTGCTAAAATCGATAGCACAAAGTAACCGATTATGAGATAATACATTGTAGACAAATCTTGGCAATACAAAAGGCCATGCGCTTTTCTACACACCAAAGCAAATCAATCGCTAAAATCGATAGCACAAAGGAAGGCGGTCGCCTGTAAGAATGCGGGATGCAAGCAAAGATTTGAGGCTCAGATTTATAGGTCAAAGCTTTCAAAGGGTTTGAGGGATTGCGTGAGCCCTGGGCCCTGAGTGGATGGTCGCTCACCGGAAAGCTTGGTAAAAGATTGGAAAAGGTGGACGAGCGCCGAGGATAACTTAGAACTTGTTGTATTCAATAAAATCTCATTTAAAAACCCTAAACAATACATGCAGGAGTTACCTTAGCTTGCAAGCTACGGCTGTGGAGAAGACAAGTGTGTGTTAGAGCCAGCTGTTGACCACCAGTGACCACCTGTCTAAGGACCACCACCTTGTTCCTCTATGAAACCCTGCTAAGCAATCCCAAAAACACAAAGAAAGCGTATCCAATATCTATTTCAGAAGAAAGACAAAGATTTATTTCTTTTTTTATAAGTTTATATAAGCATTGAACAATTTCCCAAAATCAATCTTGATTGAAATTTGGAATCCTAAAAGCTTTGATTCCTTTCTAACACGAATGGACTTAACTTGACTTGGTGCTTCTCAAATTTCAATGCAAGAGTTGAATTTTGAAGGCCTAACCAATAATAACCATAGAATTAGTACTAGATGGGCATTTTTTTATATTGCCCTTCCATTGTGACATTTTGGCTATTTTTTTTACGATTTTTTGAAGACTTGCATTTTTACATTTTGCTTTTCAAATGAAATTTTCCATATTAACTTGGCTTGCATGTGATGGGTTAGAGGGCTTTGGATGGGCAGATGGCCATCAAAACCTGTCACTGGTTGTGGGTGCCGTTGGGCAGCAAAAGTTGCATGCATACTTTTACTGGCTGTGGCTTCTTCTAAGAGTTATGCACAAGAGGAATGTCTTGGCGCCCGTTGTAAAGGGCGGACAATGTGAAAGTGGAGTGTCGGGAATGCTAGGCTTGGGTGGGTGACTTGGCACGCTGAGGTGGAGTGCCGAGGCAGCCACCCGCCGCCCGGCCTGCTCCGGCCTTCAGTCCCCCGCCCAGAAGAGGAAAATCGGAGCCGGGCGGACACGAACCAAAGTTACGAAACGGTCATATTCTCGCTTGCGAATCTACCTGTCCGCACGACCACTGAAATACGCCTCTCTGCTGATGCACACTGCAGAAGGTTTAGAAAAAACAACAAAAACAAAAGCGCGCAAGACCTGCAGGGCAGCAGAGAGCGCACATTGGGAAGGGAGACGCCTGGTCACGGTGAGACTCCACTCCTCTCTCTCTCTCTCTCTCTCTCTCTCTCTCTCACATCTCACCGCCTCTCAGAATCGGTGCTATTCTACCTAGTTCGGTCCTTGAGACTAGTGAGACTCTCGTTCCTTGCTGCCTGTAGGCCGCACACTCCCACTTGCCACGGCCCCCCACACTGAGAGCACACTCTCTCTCGCTCATCTCTCTAGTTCCTTCTTCCACAGTGCATGCCAGCTTCAGCTTCCTTATTAAAGTCCCTTCTACAGCTTAACCATTCTTTCTGACAATAGCACAGTGGCATCCGAAGCATCTCTGCATCGCCTTCTTCCCTTCAATTTCTTTAACCTCTCTCTCTCTCTCTCTCTCTCTCAGCGTTAATGTTCGAAATGGTGTCGAAGCTTGTACACGGACTTTTGCTATGGCTCCTAACCCTCTGTAGCCTGTCGGACTTGGGCTACGTAGCAGGTTTTTCTAATTCCTAAATTGTTCGACCTACGCATCATATTTCTTCCAAATTTCAAAGCTGTGTGTCATTTAAGATATAAGCTGTGTGTCATTTAAGATATAAGTGTCCCTTTAACTTGTGTCCACTACCACTGTGCTAGTTGCCCGCTCAGGTTAATTGCTTGTTTGTATTTAAATGGATTCTCGGTTAATCGTTCTAATCGGTCTTCTAAGAACTTCAGGGTCGTATGGATTGATTGACACACACTGTGTACCGATATATTTATGGGGGTGCAGGGGCTATTGTGGGTTTCAACTATGGTTCGCAACTCTCAGTGGTGCCCTCCGCTTCGCAGCTGATGAATCTGGTCAAGGTTCAGCACATGACAAGCATCCGCCTCTACGATGCCAACTCCACAATCCTGCAAGCCTTGGGCGGGACGGGGGTGCAGGTGAGCATCACCATCCCCAACACGCAGCTGCTGAGCATCGGGGAGTCCAATGCCTCGGCTGCCAATTGGGTGAAGAACAATGTGGTGGCCTACCTGCCCAACACCAACATAACAGGCATCATCGTGGGCAACGAGGTGTTCACAAGCCTGCCCAATGCCGCCCTGGTGCTACTCCCTGCCATGAAGTTTCTCTACTCGGCTTTAGTAGCTTCCAATTTCCAAAACCAGGTCAAGATCTCAACAACCCTCTCCACTTCCCTCATCTTGGACTCCTTCCCTCCATCCCAAGCCTTCTTCAACAAGACTCTCAACAATGTCATGCAGCCCATGTTGAGCTTTCTCTCCCAAACAGGGTCTTATCTTATGCTCAATGTTTACACTTACGACATTTATAAGGCTAGCAATGGTGTTATCTCATTAGATTATGCCCTCTTTAAACCCCTCCCGTCAGGAAGCGAGACGGTGGATTCCAATACGCTTCTCACATACAATAATCTCTTTGATGCTGTGCTAGACTCCGCATTTTATGCCCTGGCCCAGCTCAACTTCACAACTCTACCCATAGTAGTCTCGGAAACAGGGTGGCCTTCTCAGGGTGATTCTTCCGACGCAGACGCTACATCTGACAATGCCGCCACCTACAACAGCAACCTCATAAGGCACATTGTGAACAATACGGGCACTCCCAAACACCCTCGGACTGCCATAAACACCTTCATTCTGGAGCTTTTTAATGAGGATTTGAAGACAGGCCCTGTCACCGCCAGGCATTATGGGCTCTTCAACGCATCGAGCATGTTGCCAACCTACTTGCTGCGCTTGGCTGGCTCCGGCCAGCTCTTGTCCAATGACACCACCAACCAGTTGTACTGCGTTGCTAAGCCAGGGGTTGATGATGATGCCCTCCAGATTGCCCTGGACTGGGCCTGCGGTATTGGGCAGGCCAACTGCTCCGCAATTCAACCTGGCATGCTCTGCTATGAGCCAGACACAGTGCCCAACCATGCCTCTTATGCTTTCGATAGCTACTATCAATCTAATGGAAGATCAGACGATAGCTGCACTTTTGGTGGAGTTGCGGTTGTCACCACCACTAATCCAAGTATGTCTTTCGCGTGTGTACGCTTCTTCTTCTTCTTCTTCTTCTTCTTCTTCTTCTTTTGGGTGGGTTTGATTTGTTTTTGCAATGGCAAATTTGATTAGAGCAAGTCACTTACTTGGGCTTGTCTTTCAGGTTATGGTGCATGTCTCTATCCGGGAAGGTATGTCTACTTTTAGCTTGAACGTAAAAAAGAAAGAGAGGGTGGAGTACAGTCGCACCTAGTTTTGTTCCGAATGATATGAGAAGTTAATTAAGTCAGCCTCCCTCCCATATATATGTCTTTAACATAGGATTTGCTAGCAACAACACACATGGACACATATAGAGCATATAAATTGCTGATTGATTCGGATGCACAGGCAGCTTGAGTCGTCGTAGCATTTATGTTGCATGCAAGGCTTCTTTTTTTTTTTTTTTTTTGTGTGTGTGATGTGATGAGGCCTAGTATGTATACTAATTACTGAACTCTATCTACTACACTGTGTGCACATGTTAATAATTACAGCGTCTCGAACAGGTCCATTTCTTCCTCGGGCAACCTCACTCTATCGACACCGGCGAATAGCACACTCGATAGAAACAACACACTCAACGGCAACGACAGCACATCCGGAGCTGCCACCCACTACATCATCATGGAGCCAATGCAGCCGTCCTTTTTGTACGCTTTTTCAACTCTTGCGGCCCTGGCGAGTGTACTCGCTGTAAGCTCCTGGCTCTGAGCCTGAGAGACAGCGAGAACCCCCTCGTCACATGAATCAGGATTCAGGCCCCGACTCCCACAGCTAGCAGCAGCATTCGTAGTACATAAAAGTTTTTGTAAATCCGTGCCGACTATATAATCTAATGCTTAATCATGATGATTCAAGGGGCAATTATCAAAAAAAAAAAAACAGAAGAGGAGACCGTCGCAAAATCAACAAACATATAAATATATCTCGGATTCGAGATGCCATTTTCTATCCGGCGATTCCGGCCTTTTTTTGAACATGAATCGTGAAATTTGACGGTCGATCGATGGCGTTGAACTTTGGAAATTGGGAAGTTATCACATCAATCTGCTCATTGCTCGGTAATCTAGACGTAAATAAAAGGAAATCGCATCAATCTCCCTCTCTGTTCTGACGAAATGCCAGACTTTTGAGTACTGATGCATGCACTGAATCTCTTAAGCTGTACACGCTTCTTAACGTTCGTTTTTCCCTGCACGTGTCAGGAGTCTGCTATGTAGACTCGTCACTCTAGACTCTACTATGTAATAACCTTGTCCTTCATTTGCAACAAGGGTTTGTTCCTCCTACCCTTGTCTTACAATTACAATGCACATAAGGGGAACTTTTACAATGCTTAATCACTCAAATTTAGACATGTGAACATGTAATAATACTTTATTTCGTACCAGTAGATTCATGTTCACTAGCACTCCAAAGATTTGTTTCCAATCACTTTTTGGAGTCTTCTATCCTATCTCTACTAACACACCTCAAATATGTTATCCCAATTCACATTCTCAAGCTTCTCTCAAGCAGGTAGGGCTATTGTTACCTACCATGACGTCCGTCACGGGGTTGTTTGTGGAGAATCTTCACACAGTGGAACTAGCACCTTCATCTGGTTGTATGAAGGAGAATCCCCACACAACCGATCTAGTAAGTATGACTAGAACATTCTCTCTATTCTACTAAGAGTTAAAGATACCCTTTGTGGAGTAAGACTTGACTAATGTAGGTGCAAAATGTGCAATCTCTCCTTTGCATAGCACTTAATGAACCAATGAAGAGCAATCTCTGACATCAACTCTATCACATAATCAATCAAAAAATTGCCTTGTAAAACTTGTGACCTTATTTGTTGTTTGGATAATTTCTTGGTGAGAAGAGCTCTGTTGGTTTAAACAATCTACAAGTAAGATAACATCTCTTTCAAAAGTTATAATATCTAAAAATTCTTTTTGAAATTTAAAAGTTCTTCAACCAAAAAGTGGACTTGAAACAGAAGCCCTTGTGCATACAGTTTCTCTTTCTTTTGATTCCAAAATGAGAAGTGTAGGTGCTATGTTTACCAATCGATTCATCACCTTTCACCTTTGGACCTTCAAAACTTGATGATGCTTCATATCAAATGCATCATAAACTTGTCATAGATTAGACTCCTAACCACTCTCTCACCTTGCTTGTAACCCATGAAGATACGTGAACTCTGCAAAGCTTTAACTTGCATCTTTAACAAGGTTTGCATGCTATGCAATGTAAACTTGTTGTAAAGTAGACTCCTAACCATTCTCTCACCTTGTTTGTAACTTATCAAGATACGTGAACTTCACAAAGCTTTAACTTCCATCTTTAACAACAAGGTTTGCATGCTATGCAATGCAATGCAATGCACACCCACAAGATGGGGAATGTTTTGTCTAAGCTTTGTAACAAGGATTGCATTCACACTAACCATGGCACTAGCTCCATCTGAAGCAAACCCAATCATCTCCTTTCTTAATTATAAATCTTAAAGGAATTGTTTCACTCCTTCTTCGTACATAGATTGGGCCCTTCCATCCTGTATATGTACAAGTCTAACAAATTGGGTTTTACACACCAACTACTTCTTTAGACAGTACATTGTGTGAATACTTAAATATTTAACGATGATTTGTGTTTTCATCCACCATTATGGAAAAGAATCTTTCAAGACACATACACCTAGTCTCGAGCAAGGTAATTGAGTGAGCAAGACTCTTCATTATAGCCATGAGCAAGGAAGTCTTGAATCACTATAATATGGACTCCACATGAGAAGAGTAAGGTAGAGCACACTAGCGCACAACACGGAGGGCAAAGCACTCTATTCTTGAGCAAGTCATCCAAACCACTATAGTAGTCTTAAGCAAGGTAGTCATTTGAGCTTTGAGGAGACTAGTGAGCAAGGTAGCCTTAAGTTGGGTGAGGAGAAGGAGAGCAAGGAGTCTAAAGCAAGGTAGTTATGTAACCTACTGATGGCTAGCTCTACCACTCTTGGTAGGGCGGCTACTTTCCAAAATAGGCCTAGCTATGTCGACTTGATCAATAGCCACGTGACTAGCTAGAAGCACAGACCTATCTTAGGAAGTAGGCTCTTCTTGTCTCTTTAGCAATGAGCATTAAACATTTTATTGCTAGAAGCGCAAGAGCTTGGATGGAGGTTAGGTCATAGGTGATCATAGAAGCGAACAGATAGCATACGCACATGTCTCCGATCGGTGGGCGCCGTTCGACAACAAAAGAGTGACCGATTGGACCTCCTCGGACGGAGTGGTATCTCACACATGATCTCCAAAAAGTCCGATCGATGGTAAAGATCCTAATGGATGTTGCCGGTCGGATGTCGTCGGATGGATCTCGCACATGAAAGTCTGACCAACCGACCACCACACTTGTAAACATGCATAAACAAATTAATCAAGCTTGAGGGGAATTGAACCCCTAAGCAGCCATGGTGCCACTCTATGACCAAGAGGCTCCCCTACCCACCTCTCCATAGTTTGTAAAAGTTAAAAAGAGAGCAAACGATTTAAAAAAGCAAAAAATTACCTCATTTGTCTTTGCATCTCCCTTCTCAATCGCAAACGAAAATGATGAAACAAGGCGGCACGCAGCTTCCATCCAAGTATTCGTTGTCTCCCCATGCTGGCCTATTGCCACCACCACCATTTGGATGAGGATGATGTTGTTCTTATGGTTCTACCTCGCCATGCATCTGTACAAAATTATGTAACGCACAACAGGCACCAACCACTTTTGGGGCAAAATGCAATGCGACATTCAACTCTCTCAATATGCACCACTTGTTCTTTAAAATTCCAAGCGCATTTTCAACTTTCACTCTATCTTTGGACAAATGCCTATCAAACTCTATTGTGGCCTCAAGCATTTGTCTTGCAACTTGCCTAAATGGCTTCAGAAACTAGTGGGCTTATACGCCGAGTCAGTACAACAATATAAGGTCGTATAGTTTGCCCAACAAGTTTATTGTTGGAGTGTCCAATATCTCACCCCTCTTCAAATTTTTGTAAAGTGAGCACCCCTTAAAATGTGTAGTCATGCATACGACCGGGAGCACTACACACAACACTCCAAAACATCTTACGGGCATATACAATCCCTTGAAGCACAATGCTCGAAAAACCATGTCGACCCACGTACTAAGCCGGAAAACACTCTTGTGGTGGCTTTCGTTGCAACCTGATGTGTGTCCCATCTAAGGCACCACACATATTTGGTGGCAAAGACATGATTTCCTCAAACTCAGAATTAATTTTAACCAAGCAATCTCCAGTAGGCACCACTATTCCATGTCTTGCATCGGCAAGCACAAAATATGGATGATGATGCCCATATATTTACAAATAGTGGACTCCCCAATCCTAAATAAATGTGAAATTGATGTACTAGAATGACCATGCGCTAATCTCCAAAGAACAGTTGTTGCTAATGCAAGGTCAGCAGGTATAGGATCATGCACTATGTTCTCACTATGTATGGATGGCAAATGGGGCTCAATCATTTCACGCAAAACATGGAATGAGTCATATGACATTCGATATGCGTAAAAAAACCTATGTTGATTTTCAAGTCATGCTTCGGACCAAATACGAGAGTGAATGCGTCTCCAAAAAGTCACTTGGCGTGGGAAACACTGCCATTCTCGAGGACCGTACCTCCACCCCTCCTTTTCTAGGAATTCAATGATTATACTTTGCATCATAAAGGCACATAAAATAAGCATTAAAGTGCCTACTAGAATACAATTACGTTGCATTTCAACTGAAGTCTGGCATGGAGCATAATTAAGCATCGACAAATAAACCAAAAATCACAAGAGGATGCATGGATTGATGTGTACCTTTGATCAATCTACTATGTCACCTTTGGGTGAGTGGTTCCAAATGTTTGCACAAAAGTCGTAAAAGATTTCTCAAATACCTAAGGCAAAGAGCAAGAATACAAAAGTAACACATCAATACCATGATTAAATCTTACCATTCTTTGCCTAATTTGCTAAGAATCTTTGCAATTTCCACTTGCGTGTTTAAATAGGTTCTTTGCCTCTTTATCTCCTCTTCCTGTCTTATCTGAAAATAGTCTCTCTTCATGAATCATCTTTGCTGCTTCAATCTCGCCTAATTTATATGAAACTACTTTCATGCCGTCTCCATCGATCGACCAGAATGTTTAGTGAGGATTTCTTCAATTCCTTCACTTTTTGGCCTTTCACACGATCATGGACGATGCTTCCTTTTTTGCTTTTCGCTCGAGCTTGATCTATTGTTGCTTTAATGCCTCCGTCCACAATTGGATCCTCCTCCTCGTCATTCAGTATCTCTATGTCTACCCTAGTATCAACTTATGCCTCTGCCATTACATCGCTGTGTCGAGAGAATTCATCAAGCTAGTGCATTTTGGAGTTCTTCCCCACAAGGTATCACATTTCTAATATAAAAAGGCCATGATGATGGCTCAGCCGCCGCTGGGGATTTCTGCTTTACATTTTCTTTCTTATAAGCTTTCTTCAAGGTGTATTTTGTTTTTTTCTTGGTCTTGGCTGATGAGCCACTTGTATCTTTGTTCAGTCTGTCTGTGGTGATAACTTTTCAATCCTTTGCTCGAAAGTTTCCTTTGTTGATGTGCGTCCCGACCTCATCATAATGATGTAATAAAGTGTACGTTGTGCTATCAGACCACCATACAATTCTTGTAACCGTAGCCTTCTTTGATGGGGGGCCCATCCTTTAGAGATTGAGCTGGGTTGGATGGAGCACTTGAGGTCACTCTAGATTGAGTCGCACTAGATTTAGTCCTAGCATTTAGAGTGGATCTCGGTGGCCGATATGGCAAGGCTATGGGACTAGTAATTGGGGCTATGGGTGAACTATGTCGAGAAGAAACAGATGGATGTTGCATAGACGCAAACTCGATCGAACTTAAAGGCTTGCTTTCAGTAGGAAGTCCTTCCCATGGCATTGTCAACATGGACATGAAAGTGTTCCGCTGTGGGTGGTCTCAGGAGAGAAAGAGGGACGTACTCCTCACAGTCATTCTAATATGGAGAGCTAGTTTTAGTGTTAAACACAGTCCATGTAGGTACCTCCTTGCCTTGTTGAGATGACATGCTTCTACATACGTTATCACATAACTTACGCTTGCATGCTTATGTAATAAAACCAAATTGTACGCTTGCATGCATGTTGTCAATCCATAAGAAGTCTGTGCATTTGCATGGATTTTGCTCACCCACTTATGGACATGCATGTGCATGTGCACAAGCCCATATGCACATGCACACGAGCGTACAAAAACCCATGTGCTTATGTAATAAACCCGCCCATATACATGTATCAAAAACATGCATGCTTATGTAATAAACCCGCCCATATGCATGTATTTACAAAACAAGAAGTAATCAAAACACGGGAAATAGTCTTCACACACGCATACCTCTGATGATAAATTGATGAACCTCATTTGCAAAATGTTGAATTTTCCCATATGCTCTCCAAAACGAAGCTCTGTGAACAAAGGTAAACATGGCTTCGAGAATGAAGAGAAACTCCCCTTGGATGGCCTTATATAGTGGAAACTTCTTATTGGCGGTTGTGAATCGGTCATTCGTTGATTGCTTGAGCAATAGACAAAGCTTATTCGGTTGGTGTCAGGGTGGTGGTTAGGCTGAAGGCCATTAAAATATAGTTTTTGCCATTTTTAAATATATTTCAATCCGACTTGTCGATCGCCTTTGCTTCATGTGCAAAGGCTAAGAGAAACGAAAGTGAAATATGTAGTTTAAAACACAAGTGGGGATAATGGATTCGGGTAGGCAAAGCAAGGCAATGGTTTAGGTGGTCTCCAAACCCACTTAGGATTGTCCACTTCTTGTTGGGTATATATCTTGAGGTTCCAATCCACTAGGAATTCTCATTGTTTGGCTTTAACTCTTTAATAGTGTAAACACTCTCTCACATGTCTAATAATATCTTTCTTTAGTACTGGCAAGAAAAAGGATTTTGGGAATTTTTTTTGGGATCTTTTGTGCTCGTGTGCTTTTATGCCACCGTCAACAACAGCCAACAGGTTTTGAACCCAACACCTCATGCTTGGGACTTCAACACCTTACCGCTAGGCTGTGTCTCCATTGGCAGGATTTTGGGAACTTCTAATTAGACTTGTTAAGTCCTACATGTCTAAAAATGGGAACATCATGAAGGTATTTTAGGATTTATGATCTCCATTGATAATCATATACCTTCTTTCAACTAAGATTTCATCTTTTCCCTTGGCTAGATGTTAAAGGATAGTGTCAGGGTAAGGCTTGGCTTCTCAAAGCATTCCTAAGCTCTTCTTTAAACTATGATCCTACTGCGATGATTGCATTATAAAGAATCTTTTTTACCAAGAGCATCTTCTTCTTTGGTTCTTTTTTTTGATGAGAGATTGATGTGAGATCGTATTCACATAGAAATTTCATTCACTTCGTTTTTGACAGCTATATTAAGGAGATGTTGAGTAAATACATATTTGAGGCTTTGATGATCCTTCCTCAACATAAACTTGGTTCCAAGTAGCAACAAGTGTCTCCAATGTTTCAATGCACTACGATATTAATTTCTATAGCAAGGGTTGGTTACCTTGTATGATGATCCTTGAGCTTTCAGGATTCATAAGCTATGACTCTATTGCCTTGGGATAAGACACAACCGATCTTATTCCCATTGGCATTACAAGTGACCACATTGCCAATTTCAAGAATCATTAGGATGCATTTCTCTTTAATGTGTTTAAATGTTTTTTCATGTCTTAAGTCCATGTAAATCGAGATTCCTTCTTAGCCAAATTTGTAAGAGGATGTACTATTTTAGAGAAATCATTAATGTGTCCATCTATAATGAGTTAAGATGAGAAAGTTTCTCACATATCGAACACACAATTAGGAATTAGCCTTTACTTTGACTTTTTCATGGTCCATGTGTATCCCATCTTTGGATATCACACGTTTGAGATAGATATAATTTGGTCTTTGTTGGCAATGAAACATTTATATATTTTTGCATATAGCTTGTTGCCTCTAAGTTTCTGTAAAGCCTTTTGAAGATGAATCTGATGCTCTTGTTCATTCATAAAATATAATAATATACAATCAAAGAACACTAATCATCAAGGTACTAGATGTTGTTCACACAAAGTTCACAAAAGTATTTGCCAAACAGAAAGGTAAGATGGTAACCTCATAGTGTGTGTATCGAGTATGAAAGGTAATCTTAAAGATATCTTCCTCTTTTATCTAGATTTGATGATACATGGGGATCAAAGGTCAATCTTTGAAAATACATTAACATTTTACAGTTGTACCAATAAGTCATCTATGTGTGGTAGAGGGTACTTATTCTTGATTGTTTGCTTATTTAGCCCTTGGTAAAATTCACACATAAGCGGTAGGTGCCATCCTTCTTTTTTTCTCTAAAGAATGGGGCCACCATAGACAAACTTGGTCTAATGGATCCTTTCCCTAGCAATTCATCCAATTGATGTTTCAACTTAGTAACCCTTGTACACTGAAAAGATAGGAAGTTTTTACCAATGAAGTTGTTCATGGTACCAGTTGTATGGCATGATCTAAGGATCTAGTAGAAGGCATTCTTGGAAGATCCTCTAGAAAAACATTGGCATATGCTTCTAACAATTTCTTTACAAAAGGAGGATTGTCTTTACTTCCTACAAGGTCATTCTTTTCTCTCACTAGGATCAAAGATATTTGGCAACCATGATGAATTCCACGGATCCACTTCCTTGTGTTGGGTGTCATAAAGAGATACATCTTCATGGTGGCTGAAATATCCTATAATCACATCTTCCTTATCTTGGGTCTCATAAAGAAATACTTGGTTTCATAGTCTATGAGGCTCTAGTTTTGGTCAACCAATCCATTCCTAATATAACATCATACCTGCCTAACTTAAAGACTTGGAATTGGACTAAGCATTGGGCATTCCCTAGATTAAATTTGAGGGATTGGTTTTTTTTCTAGTAGCCATCTCTTTGAGTTTGTTCACCTTTATATCCACTTATAGATTCAAGGCCCTAAATTTTTTAGGAGATACGAAGCTGGATATTATAGGAATCTAGAAAAAATTCACAATTTTGAAGCTATGGTTATTATATGGATCTTAAATAAAATCATATTTCCCCCCCAAAATATATCCTTCAACCCTTATAACAAAAACTTGTATATGCACTTTACCAAATTAAACATGCATAAACAAGTCTCATACCATACCTTCTTCTCCATCAAGCGCTTATATGGCTAGGTTGTCCATTTCCACAACTTTATCTTTCATCTTCTAAGTGATCCCATGGTTCTATAGTGGTCTTGGAGGTTGGTTTGTTGCCCTAGTTATCTAGTCCCCTTCCTTGATGATTAGCACTATGGAAATTTTTGTATCAATTGCCCCGTGCCCAACCTAGCTCTTGTTCTTGTTTCCCCTAGATGGCCCCTTGCTTTTAAGCTCTGCTAGTCCCTTAAGCTAAATAATGGCCACTTTTGCCTTAACTTTTGAAGATATAAGTTATAAGAGAGAGAGAGAGAGAGAGAGAGAGAGAGAGAGAGAGAGAGAGAGAGAGGGAGAGAGAGAGAGAGAGAGAGAGAGAGGCATCCATGAAATATTAAGAAAATAACCATGGGAAAGAAATCCAAGGAAACCATAGCCATATCTAATATTTGCAAGATCAGCCACCACCATCATCATGTAGTAAAGAGCGACGAGATTATTACATGAGATAGTTCGATTTGAGCCATATCCAAGAGGCCAAGTGATAAGCCACACATGAGGGATCATGAGCTAACTCCCATGAAAGCCACAAGATAGTACCAATGTATTCCAAGAAATACACAATGTCTAAATTATAAAATGCTCCAAAAGTTCCATCTCATGGGTCTTCACCCCTATTTATAGTTTTCCCTAACTAAATGACCATATGCTACTTTTTACAATCTTTTAGGGTAATATTTAACCCCTTCATTACAATCCATCCCTTCCTACAAAGACTTTGTCCCGAAAATCAAGACACTTGCACATGACACAATTTCCAAAATCATATACAAAAGTGTCATGCTAACCACCATAGCCAATATGCCCATGACGAAGGCAATCATCCCATGTAGTAGACTACCAAAGTAGAGTAGTCTATCTCTTCACTTCTAAGTCCCTTAAGCATGTCTTCTAAGCTTCATTTGGGCCCATTCAGAAGCTCTTCATGTGCTGTAATTTCATGCACACAACCCCAAAACAACATCCAAGTAGAAGCCATAAAGCATGCCTATGACTTATCATTCGCCCCAAAACCAAAATACATGGTTGTAACTCCCATATAACCAATCCCTTATGAGTATAAGAAGAGCTCAAAATTGCATGTGTACCATCTCTGCATCCCACCAAGGCATCTCTTCATGATAAGCATCCAAATAAAAAGCGTGTTAGTCGCCAAAGGTGAAGTTAACAGAATTTCTAGCAAGCTATCAATCACTTTAAATGCCTCAAAATCACCCCGAATCATTAGGAATAAGCCCATGCTCTTGCACATAAGCTAAAGGTTTCCACATTCACTCATCTTCGAGAAATCCTTTCCACTTGTTGTGCTGATGAATTTTTTAATGGTATGGCCTCAAAACCTTATGTCTTTTTCCTGCTGCCTTTTTTGGTATATATTGGATCTATCCCTCCTCATCTATGGAAGGCAACACCTCTTCCCACATACCTTTTTAAGATTGGATAAATGAAACGCATTATGCATCCTTGGATAAATGCAACACATTATGCATCCTTGTAAAACTAGGTAGTTGCAATGCATAAGCTACTCTCTTCACATCATGAAAGGCCCATAGAACCTATGTGCTAATTTGTTGTTGAGTCCACCTTTGAGAGATGAAGGTTTTGACTTAGGCAATTTCAAGAAGACAAAATCTCCTTCTTTGAACTCTTCATGTCTTCTATGTACATTGGCGTAAGACTTCATCCTATCTTGTGCCTTCTTCATGTTATCCTGACATTGTTGTAACAAGCCTTACATTCTCTCCAAATTATCCTTTGCATGAGGATTGAAAACCTCTTATTGATGGCACATGCACTTGATATCCAAAGGGCCTCAAAAGGTGACATACTAATGCTCGAATGAGAGGTGCTATTATAGGAAAAAGTAAAGCCACTTATCCCACAAGTAACTTGAGTATCATGGCAATAATTCCACATGTATGTCACCACCCATTTGTTAACCCTCTCCATTTTTTCATTAGTTTGAGGGTGGTAGGCGATACTTGGGGTAAGCTTAGTTCTCATGCTCTCAAACAAACTTCTCCAAAAAGACCCCATGATTTTTGTAACTCTATTGCTCACAATTTGTTGAGGCATCCCATGTAGCTTGAACACATGTTCCATAAATTGATTGGCCACTTCGGAAGTCGAAAAATTGGGTCTTAGTTGGAATAAAATGAGTGGCTTTAGTAAGCCTTTCCACCACTAGATATATGGAATTCCATCCAGGCTTGGTAGAAGGCAAACTGGTGATGAAGTCCAAAGCTATGTGAGTCCATTTACCTTGTAGAATGGGCAAGGGATGAAGTAAACCACTTGGCTTATGAGTGGAGTCCTTGTTTTTTTAGAAGGAAGACATTGGGAAACATAATTAACCACATGCCTCCACAACATCTCTAATAGAAGCTTTGCCTCACTTTGTTAGAAGTTTTAAAAAGACTCGAATGCCTTGAAAGTGGAGTCCTTGTTTTGTTTGACAATGAAGGCATTGGGAAACATAATCAACCACATCCCTCCACAACCTTTGTAAAATAGAAGGTTTGCCTCACTTTGTCATAAGTTTCAAAAGGGCCCAAATGCCCCGAAAGTGGAGAATGAATGCATCTCTTGCAACACTTTCACCTTGTATGGGAAATTGGGAACCAAGTACAACTTTCCATGAAATACCATAATAGCCCATTGTGCACCTTATAATGAGACGGTACTCATCACATACACCTTGTAATTTTTGAAACATTGGAGCAACCACTTGATCAATCAAGTACTTCTCTTGTATGTCTATAATCCAATCTTTATAAACCTTTGAGATGGAAGAGAGAGTACATGTCCACATGTGTGTGAGAGCATCGGCCACCACATTGTCTTTACCTGGCGTGTAAGATATCTCAAAATAATAACTTTAAAGTGTGTCCAATCACGTCTTTTGCTTGGGAGAAAGATTGGGTGTGACATGAAGTACTTGATTACCTTATGAAAACTTCTCACCTTGAAATGACTCTCATAGATGTAGTGATGCTACTTGTTAATTGCATGTATGATGGCTAACATCTCTTTCTCATACACATGCAAACAGGGGTACGGTGAGCTTGATGGAGGTGTTAGCATCTGTGGCTTATCTGTACTCCAGGAGATGGGCCTAATTCGAGAGGTTGGCAGTGAGAGGATGGATTGGGAGGGTGAAGAGGATTGTGGGGTGGTCGAAAGCGGTTTGGCTCTAGAGGAAGAGGGTGACAAGTAAGTTAATGGAGGGGGGAGGGATTTTGGTGATGAGGCAGGAGAGGGTAGATGCGGTGATGATGGGCCTGTCTAGAAAGATATTATGTTATAGAATGTTTAGTTAGAGGTAGGAGAGGGTAGATGTGGTGATGTGTTCATCTAGAAAGATATTGTGTTAGAGAAGGTTTAGTTAGAGGGCCCTGAAGTTGAGTTCAAGGATGTGGGCGAGGTTTTGGGGTGGACAGGAGAGGGTAGGCAGCTCAGTGGGAAGCATCCATTAATGTAAGATTCCTCCCCAGACCCTCAATATGTCCAGTATCTTTCCCTGTAATAAAATCCCTCTTCAGAAATATAAAAGATCTTGTTTTTACCTGTTTTTATTTAGAGAGAGAAAATATTCTAGAGAGAGATTATTCACATTTCAGATATTTTTGGATGAAAAAATATCTCTTCTTATTAAAATAAAATCCCCTGAAACAGAAGTTCAAAAAGATTTTCAGAAGGTGCACATTAGAAATCAATTATAATCTGTTTAAAAGGCCTTATCCTAGGGGTCCAGATTTTCAAAAAAAATTAAATTAAGGTTTTGAGGGGCCAATCAGATTCATCCAAATGTAGGGAGGAGATAAATAGAAGAAATAAAGAAAATCTCCCCAAAAATGAGTAAATACTCAAATAAGATGAAGAGTGGACTAAGGACCAAAGAAAATACTAAAAAAATGAATTTTTGACACCTCAAGAGTGGGGATTCCCCCTCATGAAGGAGGCACCTATTTCACATGTGTGGTGGAGTTTTAAATTCTCAAATATTGAGATATTTCATCTCTCCTCTCTCTTAATTCAAGTCTAGTTCCAAAAAGTAAGCTAAACTGACCAAAAAATGGTCAAAAATTGACCAAACTGATTTGAAAAATTTTAGAATCGGTTTTCTTGGTTAGAAGCTCACTTCTTCTTATAAATAGAAGCCTCCCCCTTTGTAGAAACTTAATAGTGTTTTATGCACTGTTACTCTACAACTCCCAGAGCTAAAAACTGTGAATTTCTTAATAATTCATTAGTTTTTGACCATTCCCTCTTCTAAAGAATTGGTGGCCACTCTTGTTGCAAACAAGAGTAGATCCCTCAAACCATCAAGCCAAAGGAAAGCTCTCAAAAATTCATGTAAGCTAGAAATCCTACTTTTTCTTTATTCTTTTTTAATGGTTTTCTAATTTTTGTTTTCTTTGAAATGTAAAATGATGCTATGCCTTGTTGGAAAGGCTTTCCCCCTCTCTCATTCTTAAAATCAGCCCTTCTTTATCCTAGATAAGTAATCTAATTGTTGGAATCAAACTTTTCATATTATTTCTCTTTTAAAAGTGGAATTTCATTAGTTTAGAATGCTTTAAACCATTTGGGGATAATTTTTAAGTGACTTAAGGATAGGAAAATTTAAAAAATGGTCAGCCATACAAAGGACGTTATGGCAAAATTTTCTTAAATTTTATGAAATAAGTTTTATCTTTTATTATTCAAAAAGAGTAATCCCCACCGTTTGTGTATTCTAAAAGTGTTATTTTCATTCTAGGCATAGAAAAAAGCATAGTAGAAATATTTTTATTATAAAGGTGTTATTTTCATTGAAATTAAATTCTATGCATAGAAAGATGCATATTGGTTATTTTTTTATTATAAATGAGTGATTTTCATTAGTATTGATTTTTATGCATAAATAGATGCATAAAAGAATTTTTTATTATAAAAGTGTTATCAATATTGATTTTTATGCATAAATAGATGCAAAAAAGAATTTTTATTATTGTAAAAGTGTTACTTTCATCAAAATGGATTTTTATGCATAAATAGATGCATAAAAGAATTTTTTTATTATAAAAGTGTTAGTTTCATCAAAATTGATTTTTATGCATAAATAGATGCATAAAAGGATTTTCTTTTATATAAAAGTGTTATTTCCATAGAAGTTGGATTTTATGCATAAATAGATGCATACATAATTTTTTTTATATATCAAAATGAGAGTTCTCTTTAATCATTGTTTAAATTCCACGGATATTGGTAAATGAATAAGTAAATACTCTGTGAAGGAAAATTCTAATGTTTCATATTCTCTAGGATGGTAATGAAAAAATTCTGAAGATCTATCGAAGTCAAAATTTTAGATAAATGATTAATTTATTCCTCATAGGAATACGTGTTTAGTTTTGAATTCAGTTAAGCAAAATACTCAATGAATGAAATTCAGTAAAGTAGTAATTGAAATATTACCCTTCGAGAAAGATAGTTCAGGGAGAACCTTTCTAGACTCGAACCCTGAATCAGACTAAGACCACGACTTAATCTCCTTCGTCAGTTTCAAGAAAAGATGATGTGACCAGTTCAAGAAAATTCAATCAAGTCACCCACCAAATCTGAAATTAAATTGAGACCTTTGATTTTGATTTGAGGATCAAGATTACAGAATTCGAGGAATTCTGCTTGGGAATCCAGACCTGTGATCTAGAAGTCTTGGGATACGGAATTAAGATATACTCAGGGAAACCTATGCAAGTTGAATTGGCCAGTGGGAAGATTCTTTTCACTCACCTTGAGACAGATCGTATTCAGTTCAATCTAGATGGGAATTTAACTGACTGTCAATTCAGAGTTATACCTTTGGGAGTTTTCGATGGGATCCTTGGAATGGATTAGCTCCACAAAAATCAAGCTGATATTCACTGTCATAATGGAACCATTTCCTTCCGTGACCTTCACGAAAATAATGGGAGTTTTCGACGGGATCCTTGGAATGGATTAGCTCCACAAAAATCAAGCTGATATTCACTGTCATAATGGAACCATTTCCTTCCGTGACCTTCACGAAAATAAAGTTCAAGAAATCGGAATTTCAGGATCCCCAAGTCTGCAATTAGTAAAGGCTTCCAAGTTACTAAAAGGACTTAGAAAGAAGCAGCTCATTTATGTTGTCAAAATGAATCCAGTAGACACAAAGTTAAAAGCTAAAGAACCTGAATGGTTAAATGAATGGTTAAATGAATATGATGATTTATTCCCAATAGAATTATCAGAGATGCCTCTAATTCGGGAAGTAGATTATCACAAAGTTAAAAGCTAAAGAACCTGAATGGTTAAATGAATATGATGATTTATTCCCAATAGAATTATCAGAGATGCCTCTAATTCGGGAAGTAGATTATGTGATAGAATTGATCCCCAGAGCTCAGCCAGTAGCCCTGCGCACGTACAAAATGCCAGTTCTTGAAGCCATCAAACTCAAGGAACAGCTTAGACAGCTGTTAGAGCAAGGGTTTGTAAGATCCAGTGTTTCACCTTGGGGTGTGCCAGTTCTCTTTCAAAAAAAGAAAGATGTAACGCTAAGACTCTGTGTGGACTACAGAGGTCTCAATCAGTTGACAGTTATTTAAGAATACGTATCCTATCCCCAGAATTAATGAGCTTCTAGACAGGCTAAGTGGAGCCCAGATCTTCACAAAGATAGATCTCAAATCAGGGTATTATCAGATCAGGATTAATGAGCATATATCTCGAAGACAACCCATCAATACTCGATATGGGCATTATGAATTCACTGTCATGCCGTTTGGATTGACAAATGTCCCAGCTACATTCAATCGCTTAATGCAGGACATTCTCAAAGAATACTTGGATGATTTTGTTCTTGTTTTCTTTGATGATATTCTGATTTACCCATTATGAATTCACTGTCATGCCGTTTGGATTGACAAATGCCCCAGCTACATTCAATCGCTTAATGCAGGACATTCTCAGAGAATACTTAGATGATTTTGTTCTTGTTTTCTTTGATGATATTCTGATTTACTCAAAGAATGCAACTAACCATGAAGCTCATGTCAGAAAAGTTCTTGAGATTCTAAGGAAGCACCAACTCTTTGCAAAAAAGAGCAAATGCACTTTCTCTGCCGACCATGTTGAATACTTGGGCTTTCTGGTATCCAAAGATGCAATTTCTCCAGATTTCGCAAAAGTCCAAGCAGTCACATAGATTGGCTTGAACCTAAGTCAGTGAAAGAAGTCAGAGAATTCTTGGGATTGACTGGTTTGTATAGAATTTTTATACCAAAGTATGCTCTCATAGCTTCCCCCTAACTAATCTTCTCAAGAAGAATATCCCGTTTCAATGGTCTGCCAGGTGCCAGAGTGCTTTTGATAAGTTGAAGACCGCCTTGGTAACCAATCCCGTTTTGAAGTTGCTAGATTTCTCTCTACCCTTTGAGGTAGTAACTGATGCCAGTGGTTTTGCCATGGGAGGTGCACTCATACAGGAAGGTCGTGCAGTGGCCTATGAATCTTGAAAACTCAAAACACATGAGAGAAATTATGCTGTCCACACACGACCTGGAACTACTTTCAGTAGTATATGCCCTGAAGTTGTGGAGACATTACCTACTGGGTCAAAGATTCACTTTGATGACAGATCATCAGAGCTTAAAGTGGATCTTCACTTCAAAGGATCTCAACATGCGCCAAAGAAGGTGGATGTAGACCCTGCAGGAATTTGATTTTGAAATCAAGTACTGCCCAGGCAAAGAAAATGTGGTAGCAGATGCCCTCAGCAGAAAAGCCTCCTTGCTTGCAATCACTGTAGTGTCAAATCCCTTGATTATTGAATCAAGAGAGAAGATCATGCAGGATAGATTCTTTGGCCCTATTGCACCCCTACTTATGCAGGAAAGAAAAACTCCACAGGAGTTGAACCGAGTTCAAGGGTACAGCCTGGATGATGGAATTATATATTATAATCGCACGCTATGCATTCCCAATGATGAGGAAACTAAGGGTCAAATTATGAATGAAGCCCATGACAGCCTTATTGCAGGACATCTAGGTTTCATCAAAACCTGCATGTCTGTGAAGAAAAGCTTCTTTTGGCCTGGTCTAAAAAAGGATGTACTTAATCATGTACATCAATGTCTGACATGTCAAAAAGTCAAGGCCGAGAGAGTAAAAATACCTGGGAAGTTACATCCATTAGACATCCCCCCAGATGAAGTGGGAATGTATCAGTATGGATTTTATTGCTGGATTACCTTCAGTGCAATCAGGTTACAACTCCATCTTCGTGGTAGTTGATAGACTAACCAAAGTTGCCCATTTGATTCCAGTAAAAGAAACCTACACCGCAGTGGATGTGGCCAGAGTGTTCCTCAAGGAAATCTTCAGATTGCATGGCCTACCCAGGAGAATAGTAAGTGATCGAGATCCCAAGTTCACGTCAAGATTCTGGACTGAATTTTTCGAAGCAATAGGAACCTTCTTGGATCTCAGCACAGCTTACCACCTTGAGACCGATGGTCAAACTGAAAGGGTGAACCAAGTAATCAAAGATATACTTCGGTCATGCTGGCAGGAAACCTAAGAAGTGGCTAAGCTATCTGTACCTAGTCGAATTCGCCTACAATGCTTCTTATCACCGAAGTATTGGGATGAGCCCTTTCAAAGCTCTGTATGGACAAGATTGCTTAACTCCATTAACTTGGTCCGACCCATTGATTAGGGTCGAGATGTCCAGACACATGCTTGACAACATGGAGCAGCAAATGCAGTCAATTCGCAAAGATATAAAAGCTGCCCAGGATAGACAGAAGTAGTATACAGATAAGAAGAGGACAGACAGAAAATTCGAAGAAGCAGATATGGTCTTCATTTGAGTACACCCAAAAGAAGTTCTCTATCTCTTGGGACGTACAAGAAGTTATCCCCCAGATATTATGGACCATATCTGATCACAAAGAAAGTAGGTGCCTTAGCCTACGAGCTTCTTCTGCCTCCTCATCTCAAAGTACATAATGTATTTCATGTCAGCCTTCTTAAAAAGTATATACCAAGCCCGAATCATGTGCTTGATGATGAAATCTTAACTTCTTCAACCCAAGGGCAGATGGAACTCCAACCTGAAGAAATCCTTGATGTTCGAGAAAAGGTTCTCATGAACAGAATTCTGGAAGAATTGTTGGTCAAATGGAAGTTCTATCCTTTTGAAGATGCCACTTGGGAGAAAGAAGCCGAACTGTTGCGGGATTACCCCCAGTTTTGTGAGATGAGGACATCTCGCGTTTTTCAAGTGGGAGAAAATGTAAGATTCCTCCCCAGCCCCTCAAGATGTCTAGTATCTTCCCCTCTAATCAAATCCCTCTTCAGAAATATAAAAGATCTTGTTTCTACCTATTTTTGCCTAGAGAGAGGTTATTCAGATTTTAGATATTTTTGGATGGAAAAATATCTCTTCTTATTAAAATAAATTCTCCCAAAACAGATGTTCAAAAAGATTTTCAGAAGGTGCATTAGAAATCAATTATAATCTGTTCAAAACGCCTTATCCTAAGGGTCCAGATTTTTAAAAAATTTTAAATTAAGGTTCTGAGGGGCCAATCAGATTCATCCAAATGTAGGGAGGAGATAAATAGAAGAAATAAAGAAAATCCCCCCAAAAATGAGTAAATACTCACATAAGATGAAGAGTGGACTAAGGACCAAAGAAAATACTAAAAAAATGAATTTTTGACACCTCTCAAGAGTGGGGATTTCCCCTCATGAAGGAGGCGCCTATTTCACATGTGTGGTGGAGTTTTAAATTCTCAAATATTGAGATATTTCATCTCTTCTCTCTCTTAATTCAAGTCTAGTTCCAAAAAGTAAGCTAAACTGACCCAAAAATGGTCAAAAATTGACCAAACTGATATGGAAAATTCTAGAATCAGTTTGCTTGGTTAGAAGCTCACTTTTTCCTATAAATAGAAGCCTCCCCCTTTGTAGAAACTTAATAGTGTTTTATGCACTGCTACTCTACTCCCCCAGAGCCAAAAACTGTGAATTTCTTAATAATTCATTAGTTTTTGACCATTCCCTCTTCTAAAGAATTGGTGGCCACTCTTGTATGCAAACAAGAGTAGATCCCTCAAACCATCAAGCTAAAGGAAAGCTCTCAAAAGTTCATGTAAGCTAGAAATCCTACTTTTTCTTTATTGTTTTTTAATGGTTTTCTAATTTTTGTTTTCTTTGAAATGTAAAATGATGCTATGCCTTGTTGGAAAGGCTTTCCCCCTCTCTCATTCTTAAATTCAGCCCTTCTTTATCCTAGATAAGTAATATAATTGTTGGAATTAAACTTTTCATATTATTTCTCTTTTAAAAGTGGAATTTCATTAGTTTAGAATGCTTTAAACCATTTGGGGATAATTTTTAAGTGACATAAGGATAGGAAAAATTGAAAAATGGTCAGCCATACAAAGGAGGTTATGGCAAAATTTTCTTAAATTTTATGAAATAAGTTTTATCTTTTATTATTCAAAAAGAGTAATCCCCACCGTTTGTGTATTCTAAAAGTGTTATTCTCATTCTAGGCATAGAAAAAAGCATAGTAGAAATATTTTCATTATAAAGGTGTTATTTCCATTAAAATTAAATTCTATGCATAGAAAGATGCATATTGGTTATTTTTTTATTATAAATGAGTGATTTTTATTAGTATTGATTTTTATGCATAAATAGATGCATAAAAGATTTTTTTAATTATAAAAGTGTTACTTTTATCAATATTGATTTTTATGCATAAATAGATGCATAAAAGATTTTTTTTGAAATTATAAAAGTCTTACTTTCATCAATATTGATTTTTATGCATAAATAGATGCATAAAAGATTTTTTTAATTATAAAAGTGTTATTTTCATCAATATTGATTTTTATGCATAAAAGAAATTTTTTTATTATAAAAGTGATACTTTCATCAATATTAATTTTTATGCATAAAAGAATTTTTTTATTATAAATGTGTTACTTTTATCAATATTGATTTTTATGCATAAATAGATGCATAAAAGATTTTTTTTAATTATAAAAGTGTTACTTTCATCAATATTGATTTTTATGCATAAAAGAAATTTTTTTATTATAAAAGTGTTACTTTCATCAATATTGACTTTTATGCATAAATAGATGCATAAAAGAATTTTTTTAATTATAAAAGTGTTACTTTCATCAATATTGATTTTTATGCATAAATAGATGCATAATAGAATTTTTTATTATTATAAAAGTGTTACTTTCATCAATATTGATTTTTATGCATAAAAAGATGCATAAAAGAATTTTTTTATTATAAAAGTGTTACTTTCATCAAAATAGATTTTTATGCATAAAAGAATTTTTTTATTATAAAAGTGTTAGTTTCATCAAAATTGATTTTTATGCATAAATAGATGCATCAAAGGATTTTCTTTTATATAAAAGTGTTATTTCCATAGAAGTTGGATTTTATGCATAAATAGATGCATACATATTTTTTTAAATATCAAAATGAGAGTTCTCTTTAATCTCATTGTTTAAATCCCATGAATATTGGTAAATGAATAAGTAAATACTCTGTGAAGGAAAATTCTATTGTTTCATATTCTCTAGGATGGTAATGAGAAAATTCTGAAGATCTATTGAAGTCAGAATTTTAGATAAATGATTCATTGATTCCTCATAAGAATACGTGTTTAGTTTTGAATTCAGTTAAGTAAAATACTTAATGAATAAAATTCAGTAAAGTAGTAATTAAAATATTACCCTTCGAGAAAGATAGTTCAGGGAGAACCTTTCCAGACTTAAACCCTGAATCAGACTATGACCACGACTTAATCTCCTTCGTCAGTTTCAAGAAAAGACGATGTGACCAGTTTAGGAAAATTCAATCAAATCACCCACCGAATCTGAAATTAAATTGAGACCTTTGATTTTGATTTGAGGATTAAGATTATAGAATTCGAGGAATTCTGCCTGGGAATCCAGACCTGTGATCTAGAAGTCTTGGGATACGGAATTAAGATATACTCATTGTATTCAAAAGAAAATCAAAACTGAAAACTTGCATAGAAACCCTGTTTTCTTAAAGGACTGTCCTACGCCAGAATGCTGGAGGGAGCATTTGGTATATGTGTTTTTCTAAGGAAAGCTCGGTTGCAACAGATGGCAGGGAGTGTTCAAAGGACGGCTCACGCGACAAAAACCTGCCCAGGTCTTGACCAGCCTGGGTATGGTGAAAAATGGTGTGCTTCCGGTACGATAGGCGAGGGCCGACGAAGTGGTCCCTGAGTGAAGTGCCAGGACACCTAAGGAGGATCCTAGAGGGTTCTGACCAGGCGATGCACAGGCTCGCGGTGCTTAGGACACCCATGCGTATGTCATGGAAGATATATATATATATATATATGTATGATGACGAGAAAATTATTGTAATCTATCACTGGATCTCGTTGTTGCTGACCTCAAACAAACGGAGAGTCCAGAGTGATACTGTTTTGTGAGAAACAAGGATTGAATGGAAATTTTGAGTTATGACATCTGTAACCAATAATTGTTTGTCAATGGATTGTTTTAAAAGTTAAAGTTTAAAGGGGAGTGTGTGCGTATCTGTATTCTAAAGAAAAAGTTAAGAAAGGCATTCAATTATAGGTGGGTGAGTACTTGTCTAAGATTCCTCCCTCCGGCTTTTGAGGTGTGCAGGTGTAAGAACCTCTCCTTCTGATCTTATAATTATTCCCCTCTCTGAAATAAAAGAAAGATCATGTTTTAACCTGTTTTGGCTTAGAGAGAGAAAATATTCTAGAGAGAGATTATTTAATTTTTAGATATTTTTGGATGGAAAAATATCTCTTCTTATTAAAATAAATTCCCCCAAAATAGAAGTTCAAAAAGATTTTCAGAAGGTGCATTAGAAATAAATTATAATCTGTTCAAAAGGCCTTATCCTGAGGGTCTAGATTTTCGAAAAATTTTAGATTAAGGTTCTGAGGGGCCAATTAGATTAATCCAAATGTAGGAAGGATATAAATAGAAGAAATAAAGAAAATCCCCCAAAAATGAGTAAATACTCACATAAGATGAAGAGTTGACTACTAAGGACAAGGATATTAGTTAAAAAAGAAGAGATATTTAGAGAAATGATGCATTTTTGACACCTTAGTGGGGAATTTTCCCTCATGAAGGAGGCACCTATTTCACATGTGTTCTTGAGTTTTAAACTCACAAATAATGAGATATTTTCATGTCTCCTCTCTCTTGCTTCAACTAGATCCAAAAAGTGAGCTAAACTGACCTAAAAATGGTCAAAAATTGACTAAACTGATCTGGAAAATTCTAGAATCAGTTTGCTTGGTTAGAGGCTCACTTTTTCCTATAAATGAAGCCTCCCCCTTTGTAAATGATTAATAGTGTTTTATGCACTGTTACTCTACTCTACCCGAGAGTCAAGAACTATGAATTTCTTAATAATTCATTAAGTTTTGACCATTCCCTCTTCTAAAGAATTGGTGGCCACTTTTGTTGCAAACAAGAGTAGATCCCTCAAACCATCAAGCCAAAGGAAAGCTCCCATAATTTCATGTAAGTTAGAAATCTTACTTTTTCTTTATTCTTTTAATGGTTTTCTATTTTTTTTGTTATCTTAAAATGATAAACAGATGCTATGCCTTGTTGGAAAGGCTTTCCCCCTCTCTTCTTTCTTAAATTCTGCCTTTCTTTATCCTAGTTAAGTAATCTAATTGTTGGAATTAAACTTTTCATATTGTTTCTCTTTTAAAAGTAAAATTTGATTAGTTTAGAGTGCTTAAACCATTTGGGGATAATTTTTAAGTAATTTTAAGTTAGGAAAAATTGAAAAATGGTCAGCCATACAAAGGAGGTTATGGCAAAATTTTCTAAAATTTGGTGAAATAAGTTTTATCTTTTATTATCCAAAAAGAGTAATCCCTACCAATTGTGTATTCTAAAAGTGTAATTTTGATTTTATGCATAGGAAGATGCATAAAGAAATTTATTTTTATTTCAAAAGTCATTCTCATCAATTTTGATTTTATGCATAAGAAGATGTATAAAGAAATTTATTCTTTTTTTTCAAAAGAGTTATTCTCATCAATTTTGATTTTATGCATAGGAAGATGCATAAAGAAATTTATTTTTATTTCGAAAGAGTTGTTCTCATCAATTTTGATTTTATTCATAGAAAGATGCATAAAGAAATTTTTTTTATTTCAAAAGAGTTATTCTCATTAAAATTGAATTTATGCATAGAAAGATGCATAAAAGATTTATTTTTATTTCAAAAGAGTTATTCTCATTAAAATTAAATTTATGCATAGAACGATGCATAAAAGATTTATTTTTATTTCAAAAGTGTTATTCTCCTTAAAATCGAATTTATGCATAATTAGATGCATAAACAGCTTTTTATAAAAGTGTTATTTCCCATTGAAGTTGTTCTTATGCATAAATAGATGTGTAAAGAATCTTTATATATCAAAAATAAGAATTCTCTTATATTCTATAAATGGATGTGATAAGAATAGAAGTAATGAGAATGAGAGGTAAATAGATGTGATGATGTGTGATATGAATCAGATAGATGAGAATGAATAGAGAATGGATGTGATGGGAATAGAAGTGATGAGAATGAGAGGTAAATAGGTGTGATGAGATGGGTGCGAATCAGATAGATGGGAATGAATAGAGAATGGATGTGATGAGAATAGATGTGATGAGGATGAGAGGTAAATAAATGTGATGAGATGTGATGTGAATCAGATAAATGTGAATGAATGGATGGATGGATGTGGATGTATGTGAAGAATAGAAGTGGATGTATGTGATAGAATGCATGTGGATGTGTGTATGTGAAAGGATGGATGTGGATGTATGTGAAGAATAGAAGCGGATATATGTGAAGAATAGAAGTGGATGTATGTGATAGAATGCATGCGGATGTGTGTATGTGAAAGGATGGATGTGGATGTATGTGAAGAATAGAAGTGGATGTATGTGAAAGAATGGATGTGGATGTATGTGAAAGGATAGATGTGGATGTGTATGTGATAAGTATGGATGTGGATGTATGTAAAAGGATAGATGTGGATGTGTATGTGATAAGTATGGATGTGGATGTATGTGGGAGAATACATGTGGATGTAAATGTGATGGATATGAACAAGAATTGAGGCGATGAGATGTGATGTAAATTGGATAGATATGAATGATATAGGATGTGAATGAATGTGTTAATATGTGAATCGGGATGTGAATGAATGATATAGGATGTGAATAAATGTGTTAGTATGTGAATCGGGATGTGAATGAATGATAAGGGATGTGAATGGATGTGATGTGATGTGAAGGGATGTGGATGGATGTGTGGATTGATGTGGATGGATGTATGAATGATGTGGATTGATGTATGAATGATGTGGATTGATGTACGGATGATGTGGATTGATGAGTGGATGATATAAATTGATGTGGATTAATGTGGATGGATGTTTGGATGATGTGGATTGACGTGTGGATGGATGTATGAATGATATGGATTGATGTATGAATGATGTGTGGATTGATGTTTGGATGATGTGGATTGACGTGTGGATTGATGTGGATGATGTGGATTGATGTGGATGATGTGGATTGACGTGGATTGATGTGGATGATGTGGATTGATGAGTGGATGATATAATTTGATGTGGATCAATGTGGATGGATGTTTGGATGATGTGGATTCACGTGTGGATTGGTGTGGATTGATGTATGGATGATGTGATTAGATGTGATCTGATGTGGGAATGATATGATGTGATTGGGATCGATGAAGAAAATAAAATTGTGGTAAGATGAGAAAAGATGGGGTCTAATGTGAAAGGATGGGGTCTAATGTGAAAGGATGCGGAGTAATGAGAAAAGATGGGGTCTAATGTGAAAAGATGGGGTCTAATGTGAAAGGATGCGGAGTAATGAGAAAAGGTGGAAATATTGTTGGAACTGTATTGTATGTGAAATCTGTTTTTAAATGACTGTTTTATGTCAAGAATGCTGGGAAAGCATTTTGACCGTCTTGTGAATGAGGTCGTGGAGACCTATCTGTTAAAGTTGCAATTGCTGACGGAGAGTCATCGGAGGACGTTTCGCGTAGCAAGGTCGACCGAGGTCTTGACCAACCTCGATTTGAGTTAAATGGTGAGCTTTCGGTACAGTGGATGAGGGACCAAGGAAGCGGCCTATGAGTGAAGCGCTAGGTGACCTGCGAAGGATCCTAGAGGGTGCTGACCATCGGTGCTCGGGCTCTAGGTCGCCGAAGATACCCACAAGGATGTCGGGGAAGATTTTGGAACAAGGAGTAAGAGTTGTTTTCTGAATTCGGACATGGATTTGGTTGGTTGACCTGGTCCTCAACGGATGAGTCCATGGCTCTTTTATATGGATATGTTATAGTTGATCTTGCTGATCTTCAACGGAGATTCCATTTTGATATGTGAATATATTGTCGGTTACTATGAGATGGGAACTATCGAAAAGGCCCCTGAGTGAACAGGTGGTGAGCGTTCTGGTTGCCAATGATGCCATAGGTACACCAATGAAGGAATGTTTGGAAATAAGGATTCAACTGGATAATTAAAGGATTATGATCAGTGACACTATGGTTTCATTAAATGATTGTTTTAAAGATTGTTGAATCTGTGAAAAAGGCAAGTTCGTATTGGGTGTGTAGGTGGTGTGACTAGTTTTATGTTTGCATGAATATCCGGCTAGGGAGCCTGGGAAC
Source organism: Cibotium barometz (assembly GCF_041138505.1). Lineage (NCBI taxonomy): Eukaryota > Viridiplantae > Streptophyta > Polypodiopsida > Cyatheales > Cibotiaceae > Cibotium > Cibotium barometz. The sequence goes on from NC_141053.1 coordinate 7,598,915, forward strand.
TCTTTTCCTTGGTACCCGGGACAAAACCTAACCAAATTCCTAATTGGATCCCATCACTAGTGGTTGGGCGGTTGGCTAACCCATGGGAGTGGATGGGGTTAGGCTAGACTGATGGATCCGTAATTCAAGACTCAATTTCTGTTTAGTACGATAGATGAGGTAAATCTTGGATAAAAATTGTTCTATGGAAAAGAATCAACGGCTGTGCCTCTCAATGAGGAAAAAAGCGTTGGTCTCTATGATCCAAGTATAATCTTTTCCCTTATCTGACTATGGGACTTACGGGTTCGGTCGGATCAGCTCAGTTAGTTCAGGCTTTGAACTACGTTAGAGAAAAGTTATCCTAGAGGAATCACCCGTGCTTTCTGGGCAAGGGAAGTTTTTTCGAGTTTGGTTTTGGAAGAACCGATGGATTAGTCTCTTGTCTGGATATCCGTGGGTGAGGCCTCGAGTGTGGGACCCTGCCCCACGCAAGAAGTGCTACTTCCGCTGCTAGCTCTCCCAAATTCGTTGCGCAATGGGGTCAGGGATCTTACAGCTGGTATCAGAGGATTGTTTGTCAATGAAATTTTGAGTTATGACATCTATAACCAATAATTGTTTGTCAATGGATTGTTTTAAAAGTTAAAGTTTAAAGAGGAGTGTGTGCGTATCTGTATTCTAAAAGCAAAAGTTAAGAAAGGCATTCAATTATGGGTGGGTGAGTACTTGTCTAGTTCTACCACCAATTCTAGTGGTTGGGCAGTGGCTAACCCATGGGCCGGATGGGGTTAGGCTGGAATCAGTAGAGTTTTAATAATAAAATTGATCAATAGGAATACGCTTAGAACTCGAGTAGTTAATTAAAAGCCTGAAGATTTCTCTGATGAATAGATCAACGGCTGTGCCTGATTCAATTAGGAAAAAAGCGTTGATTCCTTCAAGTTAAGTCTGTAATAGTTTCCCTTCTATCTGATTTAATCAGATAGAAGGTTAGTTCAGTATCTGATCTCGTTAGAGAATTTCTACAATGGCCGGCCACCCATTTACAATTGGGGGCCCAAAATTGGCTTCCTAGCTCTATGTACATCTAGCTCATTCCTACGACTAGCATTACACAAGCCGTAAGCTCGATCTTCCCAGATATCTTTTCTCCATAAGCACTTTATGTGGTTACGTAATGGTAGATTACAAGAAGCGTAACTACGTTTGAGAAATGATATTAACCAAAGTGGTTAACAAGTAATAAGAAATGTAAAATAATAGCGGATTAAACTTGAAAACACTCTTACTATTGTAAGTTTGCACAAATATTCAATGAATCTTGATCACAGCAGAGCAGACAATCCCATAAGGAGAGCAAGGAGATGTCGAAGATCTCCTTGAAAAACTCAAACGTTTGGACAAGCACAAAGGCCTAGAAGAGTCAGATAGCTCTGAAGGGGGAGTAGGTGAGGATGATAAAGGCAATGATAAGCAAGAAAAGTAAGGGTACAAAGAGCCTATAGAAGACAAGGACAAGGAAGACTGACCATCAAAGAGCCTACAAGCAAGAAAAGAAAGGGGACAAAGAGCCTACAGAAGACAAGGACAAGGAAGACCGACCAGCAAAGGATCCAAGCAAAGAGGTAAGGACAAAGGAGGACTCCCACTCACACCATTGCTTGCAAAGATTACACTCAATGTTGCCCTAAAATTAGGGAAATTGTGAAACATTTGTCAAGAAAATTAGACAATGTGTGCACATATTTAAGAAATGCAAGAAAAATGTGTATACACTCTTTTTTTTTTGTAGTTTCTTCTTGTCCTTGATCAAAATTAGGGCTTTGATACTAATGTAAGCAAGGTGATCATGAAAATAAAAGAAATTGTAGAAAATACTCATGATAAAAAACATATGAGAACTCCATAGCCATAGCATAACCATACATCAGGAAAACATGAAGATGATAGCAACAACGAGTGAATGGGTCTAAGCCATACCCGAGGAAGCCATGTGATAATCCACACATGAAGGATCACAAGCCAACTCCCATGAAAGCCTAAATATTAGTACCAATGTACTCCAAGAAATGACTATAGGTCCAAATAACAAATGATCCAAACAACTACTCTTCCACGAGCCCTTATTCTAATTTTTACAACTTTGGGTATTAAAATAACCCTTCATTACAATTTCACTTTATGCATGCTATATATAAACACAAATAACTAATCTAAACATGATTTAACACTTAAATTAGCCTAAAATCATGAGAAAAATGCAATCATTTTATACAAAAATGAGAGAAAAACATGTTAGATCTCACACAAATCTCTATCAAATCCCACTACGCAAAAGTGTGGACAATGAGTATGATTTAGAGAAAAAACAAGAAGCCAAGGGATTGCTCATTGGTTGTGCCATAAAAAATGTATAGGCTTAGAGAATAGAGAATCACTCTACCTCTACTTTAAGTATTATCATTAGAAACTCAACAACCAAGCTTGAGCCATGCTCCAAGTGCTCCACTCCTCCTTGGGAAGCTTGTTTTGCTGCTTCTCTCCCCCACACGACGACGAGCATTGTCACACTGATGTGTTAGACTATAGGTTCTAGTCTCTCTTCTCACCTCACACACTCCCTCACACAAGCTCACTAGCATCTCACTAAGCATGTGTTCAAGAAGATGATTCGCAGAGCAAGACTTAATTTTGCAAAATGGAAAAGTATATTGCATTATGACAAAAATTGACTTATATACAAGGCCATATAGTTCACACACACTTAAAGTGTGGTTGGTCGGATACCATGGCTCACAAGTGATGTATTTCTTATGCAATAATCTCATAATGCATCCATGAAGTACATTACGAGGGAATTCATTCTAGCTATTTCCACATGATCTTGAAGTGGGAAGAATTGCCATAAGTATCAAACCATTACGGGTGCCCGTCCAAGTCGTTGAACACTAGTGCTTCATATCTTAGTTCTTTGTTATGTTTATGTGTCCATCCTTGCTTTATCCTTGATTGTTAGTGTTGGCCCCACTATTAATCCATAAACACTGTATTAGATTGATAAATAGATTAATAGTGTATTAGATTATTGATGGTTGCCACACTTGTGTAGGACCTCAATGAATTAACACGGTAATAACTGAAAGAGTGCAAAGTGGAAGCAAATAAGCACTAGAGTGTGCTGAGTAGAGAGTGCAAGAGAGAGAGATATGGTGTAACTATGCTGAATATACTGAAGTGATACAACCCTAGCAAGAGACAGAAGTAGTCTCATAAGTGAGGGAGCAAAAGATAGACTAGGCAAGATGCAAAATTGAGACCAACCCATGCCCCCTCTGAAAACTAATGTCGGGACTCCACAAGCCCAACCAAATCCAAATTCCAATCCTTCAATCCCTGGAAGTACCACTATGCCCTAGACACGGTCACGGACACACCTGACTACAATCCAGAATCCTCACACAGAGTAAGGGAAATAGGAACATTCACAGTAGTGGTAACTGAAGTAGTAGTAGGAACATTCATAGTAGTGGTAACTGAAGTAGTAGTAGGCTCCAATAGCATCACACAGCATAGAAGCAAGCTCCTCCATAGAAGGCAAAGGGACCAGCAACACATCCTGGTCACTGGTTGATGAAGAAAGAGTCGGAGGCGAAGCAATATGAGACAAATCCCCCTCAGAAGCTGTGAGGAAAGATAGCCCACTATCTTCCTCAAAAAAACATTACTAGAGATATCATCCTAGCAAGGAGAAGTATGCACAGAAACTAAAGGCAAGGCAACAGGAGAAACAAACTCCTCAGATGCAGTGAGCAAAACAAGCCCACTATCCTTTGCTGCAGGAACATCTCCAAAAGAAGTATCCATAAGATCATTGGCTGCATAGCACCCAAAAGCAGAAACCATCTGCCAATTGCTAGCATCACCATACAAGTCACAAAGCAACTGCCACACACATAGAAAGTAGAAGCATCATCTGGAGCATAGATGAAGTGTCGAAGAACCAAATCCTGATAATTCAGGAGGAGAAAGCCATAGATCTGTCCATCAGTCTTCCTCCACTGACACACATTCTCCGCAGAGGCATTGGCAGGTGTAACAAGCCAATCCCAAAGATCCGTGCCACGCAAGGCTAATTTCACATTCACCTTACACAAGGTGTAGTTGGAACCATCCAACTTTGCAGACTTAGAGAACATATGAAGAGTAGTTGGGGCAGCCATCATAAAAGCTTGGGCTCAATCTCAGAAATATACACAATCTCAAAAGAAGAAGTGTCCGCCCACAGGTACCAAAGGTGCCACCAAATCCTGAACCACCACAATCCCCCTCTGCAAAAGGAAATGTCCACCGGAGAGAAAAACGCAAAAGGGAATGTCCATCGGAGAGGAAAGCGATGATACCATGAAAGAGTGCACAGAGCGGAAGCAAATAAGCACTAGAGTGTGATGAGTAGAGAGTGCAAGAGAGAGAGAGATATGGAGTAACTATGCTGAATATACTCAAGTGATATAGTCCCAAGCAAGAGACAAAAGTAGTCTCATAAGTGAGGGAGCAAAAGATAGACTAGGCAAGATGCAAAACTGAGAGGCCTCCCCACCTATTTATAGGTGGGGAGAGCTAGCCAACTGGGAAAAAGGCATCCAGGTTGGGAAAAACCCCAAAAAAATATATAAAGTAAGGGTGGCCAGCCCACAATTAAGGGCCATGCAAAAGGGACCAAAAGGACACCAGACATGGGCAAAAATTGGGGATGAATGTGCTAACAATAACTACATTTTCAGCAAAGAAGGGAAAGTGATATAATTTTGGTTTATCTAGATTTATTCTGTGTGTGTGTGTGTCTATACAGTGTGGGGTGGTGGCTAGTGCAGAATGTGTAGAGAATGACTCCCCAAAAGATATCAATCCCCCACGATGGAAGCTAGCTAATAGCTAATTGTCAGTTTTGGATAGAGTATCACCATAGAGGTTATTGTGTTTAGATCATAAGGGTAGAGGCTTGAGGCTCGAGACTTTGTTGATACCCTTCACTATCTTTTTCATGCCACCATGCACGAAATACCCATTGGGTAAATGGGTGTAGTGTAGGTCTAGGTGATAAGAGAAAGATAGATTTGCAATCTCGCACCCTTGGATCATCACAACTCTGAGACCTCATTTGGATCGTGCATGGTACGAGTCCGAATATTAAGACTCTCTCATTGGTCGGTCCTTGGGATTGTGAATGTGGTACATATCCTTATTATGATACATATAATTGTGCAATACCCTTGAATGGGCAATTAAAATGCATGAGGTTGGGCAACACCTGTAAATGGTACATATGTGTTGAAAGAGGAAACTTTGACTGACATGATCTTGGACAATGAGACCACATACATGTCTACAACTATAGCTTAAATAATTGACATAAGTAAATAAAACAACCTAAGACAAAACATGAATAAAACCATAAGACAAAAGCATTGGGTGTAATCTCCCCTCCCTCCCTCGACACACGAGAGACTTCCTCTTCTCACATGGATATTTAAATATTGTATTGCAAAATTAGCCCAATAATAGCTTTCAGATCAAAATTGGGCTTCCCTTTACAAATACAGCCATATGTCCATGCATATAAGGTTTTTACATAAAAATAAATGAGTAAAGTAAGCTTATAAATCAACACCCCAACTATACAAAATAGGTAGAATAATATGAAATCCAAAAATGTCACACTCGACCAACCAAAATAATACTCCGTACAACACCATAGGTGGTTGTTCACATGTGTTCTATATACAACCTATCATCAATGTATCACCTCAATACATGCCCTCGAGGATGCTCTCATCACCTATCTCATGAACATTAACCATATCAGTTACAACAAATAATTGGAATAATCCATAAAGTCAATCTCGACCTGATAATGTAAAGTAGGCACAAACACATACAGTAATAATAAACTAGCTCAGTATTTAACATAGAGATCACCCACAATACTAATAACACTACCATGGCTCCAAATACATACACCTCTCACCCATGATACCACTCCATCAGCATATTGGTCACATGGGCATCCCCGCATAACCAAGATGAGATCTAACATTTCCTCTTGCTTGAGTTAGCACCTGACTTGAGTTGCATGTTTGATTATATAAGCGAATGAGATTTGGACACAAAAAAACCACTCATCATGCATTCACTGAGCATCTTCACTAGGATGATTATTAAAGGTAAAAATATATTTTATGTAAGCATTACCCATGCATGTAATAATATTGTGCTGATGATCACAATGATAATGTTAAGCTCAAGTAATTGTTCTTAATCAACAATCCTCAAGATCTCAAACAAAGTCACATGATTCTATGAGAAAGGCATGTAGTTGGAATGGGTAAAGCCTACCTATAAATAATCTCAAATGGTACTTGCCTAATGACTGAGTGAGGTGTCTTTTTATAGGTAAATTGTAGAAGGTGATATATTTATCCCAAAGTTTTGGTTGATATAAAACATAAGCTCTAAGTAAATCCAAAATGGTTACCTCTCTTTGTCTAATGGAATGTGATCATGGAATCCAACTTTATGTCTAAATTCTCAAACAATGTAGTCCAAAAATGGCTATAAAACTTTGAGTCTCTATCGAATACAATGATTCAAGGTAAGTCATGATGTATAAAGTTTTTCTTCGTGAATATGTGTGTGGCTTATTAATATGTCAATGTATTCTTAAAAGAAATGAAATAGGATTGTTTACTAAAGCAATCCACTATCATTCAAATCATATTGTTATGACTCACTTTAGTAGAAAAGCCTATGATGGAGTCCATCGAAATCTGCTTCTAATTCTTCTACATAACATCCATGAGGATTAAACCTCACTTCCAGACCGTGCTTAACCATTTGTCCAATTAAAACCAGGTTCTTTATAATGTTTAAAACATGAAGGTTATAAGCCAAGTACTTCATTGTGCCAACAATGACACCTTACCAACATGCACAATAGGATGCCGAGTATTATCACCTATTTTCACATACCCTAGTTTTTTAATTTTTTGTATATCTTTAAACTTCTCGCCATGATTTATCATGTGGTTAGAAGCATTGGAATCAATATACCATATATATCTTCAGGATTTAGTACATCTACAATCATGGAACTTAGCATATGCTACACAAAACGTTGATCACTTCTACCTTCGGCTTGCTTACTTGGTTGAGGATGTATAGTTTCCTTGTTGCAACTTCCCACTTTTAATATTATGATGCTTTTTATAGCAGTCCTTTGTTGGTTTGCTATAATAATAGCACTCTAAGCTATTTCCACGTTGATTTCTTTGCCATCCAGCTTGGTCTCTTTGGCTCTCCCTGCCTCTAGAGTGGTCTTCCATCTATTTGTGCATTTGATTCCTATTTACTGGGTTATGATTTTTGAACAGCCTGCACCTCAGTCTCTAGATGAAGATTTGCCTCTACCTGTGTCCGTGTAAAAAGCCTGCTTCTACATATTTTCAGAAGATGATTCACTCCCGATATTCATCTTCTCAATGACAAGGACTGTAAGGTTCTCAAAGTTTGGGACGTTTTCTCAAGTTAAGATAAATGTACAAAACTAATCATAGTCTTTGCTAAGTCCATTCAATGTGATCAGCACCAAGTCATCGTCATCAATTAGAGCTTCAATAGAAGCGACGACATCTGCAAGCTCTTTTCCTTCCAATGAGTAATCACTAATATTCATCTTATTCCTATGTACATTAGGTAGCTTTTGCTTCAACTGCATCTTTCTTGCCTTGATACTTGTTATATACAACCTAATCAAAGTATTTATGCATCCTTAGGTGTCAATGCATCCTGTAATGGCCAATCATAGCATCTAATACATTAATAGACAACCAATAAATCACTTTGCTGGCTTTCTCATGCCAAGCCTTAAAGGCATGTGCTTGTTGTTGAGAGAAGTGACATTTTCTTTCGAAAGGTCCGGCTCCTCGTCGTCACTTGAAGCAAAATCCCAATATCATTTTTTCATGAGAAAGTTTCTCATCATGAACTTCCATACTTAGAAGTTATTCTTGTTGAGCTTTTTGCTCACAATTTGGGATCGACTGTCAGACATGATTACCTTTAGCAACTGTCACATGCACTCTGCACTGAGTGCAACACTGAGTGCATGGTGACAAATTGGCTCATCATCAGCAGTGCAACATTTGTACATTATTAGAACCCAATAGGATGATATTTGTCGTACGCCGTGACCCCATTGTACATCCTTAGTCAAGGATAAGTCAGGCACGAGCTACGTAGGTCATTCCTCAGCCTTAGCGAGTCAGTCAGTTAGTCAAGTCCCTTAACTCACTTGGAAAGAATCATTCATGCATGTAGAGTCAGTAAAAGCCTTAGGGTTTGCATCAGAAAGCACTCTGCATCTTGCATAATATCCATTCATATGCCTGTGCATCATTTAGAACATCCTAGAAGCCTTAGGGAATTTACTAGGATTTATCTAGCATTTTTTCCATATTTTATGGTATTTATTTAGCATTTAATGTCATTTATAAATATAAAGTTTATTAAATAAATGACCAGCCAACTTGACCAGCCCCTAGTTAGTATAAATAGGCTTGCATAGGGCTTAGGTCTTCATTCAGTCTTCAGTGAGCTAGGTGCCTTCCTCCTCAGCACTAGGAGCATTCCCCGCCTTCAGCCTAGACTGGTTCCTGCCCTTCTGGAGTTTGTGTTGTGCTTCAGCCTTCTTGCAGTCCCCTTAAGCAGCCCACAGCTCCACAATCATTAGGCGCAGCCCTTCTTGCAGTCCATTCAGCAATCAACTGCTCCACAATCCCTACAGCCATTAGGCACAGCCATCTGTACCCTAACGCAGTAGTTATGTCCCTTCAGCCCATAGGTGCCTGCATACAGGACCCTGCCAGGCCCCAGTACAATAGGTTCCCTCTGCATTTGAGCATAGATCACAGCCAGCAAGTATTCTGGATAGTTCAGTCATGCATTTGCAAATCTACAACAGTTTCCAACATTGAGTTTCAGTCTACAGTCTGCGTTTCAGTCCAGCATCAGTTCTACAACAGTATTCTGCCTTTTGTGCATCATCCATACATTAAACAATCATCTGGTGAAGGTAATATATCATTCATAAGCATTTACAACATAGTTACATAGCTTAGAACAGTCCACCGCAGTCCTTTCTCAGCCTCAGGTGTGCAACCCTTCCTCATGCCCTTGGGAAGAGTGCATAGGCTCAAGATCAGTTCATTGAGGTGTTTCTACAGCCGTGTATAGTTCAGCCAGGCTTTCGATCCTCCACGATCTTGCGTTTGGCTTATCTGTAGTCCACAGTCATTCTCTTTAAAGTAATAAAGCAAATACTATCTCGTTATTGGGATAAGGGGCCTTCAGTGGGTAATTTGGGACCCAATCTGGTGTACAGTTCTCATATCTCTCTCTCATATCTCTTTCTCATATCTCTTTAAAGTTTGAAGTATTAAAGTGGATTGCTAAACTCACGAAACTCAGGATACAGAAGATGGTGTGAGCATTTGTGTGGCAAAATCTTCCAACACAAAGACTTGTGCTGCATATTACAACAACTTACCAAACAATGCTTGCAAAAACTTCTGTACTTACATCAAACCTGTAACTTTTAACACTCACATCATGCAGTATTGTAAACCTGTTATACCGCAACTAAACTGTAACTCTATTATAAACTTGTTATATTGTAACAAGTCACATAAATATGCATACATCAACAACTTACAAATCTCAAATTTTATGAAAATTATTGCAACTTTGCAGAGAGAGAAGGTCTTGCACAATATACCACACTGAACAAGGAACAGGCCCCACCTCCTTTTAGGAATTTATTCAAAAATAATCCACGAGCATGCTGGCCAAGATCAATACAATCAATGAATACAAAAGCAAACAAATATGCCGATACTATTTATTTGCGATTTTACTGGATTTTCTTCTATCTATTTGTCTAGGGCCAGTCGGCCAGCCCTAGAGGTGTCGGCCAGTTCCCTCTTGCACTATATAAGGAGTTCCCCATTATTCACTCATTCATCCACTTCCCTTGCACATAGTTCAACATTTAGTTGTAGAATCCCTAAGTCAAAGTCAGTGTGTCGAGGCACGAGATCTCTAATGTTGAGCACACCACGGGGATGACCCGCAAGAATCTCTCATCAGGCTAGTACTAGATCCAATATCCAGATCCAAGTCCAAGTCCAAGTCCAAATTCCAGCCAGGCCCATATTCGAGTCCAAGTCCAAGTTCCAAATCCAAGTTCTAGTTCCAATCCAAATCCAAGTTCTAGTCCAAATCTAAGTTCAAGTTCAAGTATTACTTGCTCATCTCATGAATAATCTCCACAACTCCAATAGCTAATCAATGAAGGAAACCATGGAAAAGCTCTTTCTGGCAAGAAAACTGATGTGAAACTTGTTTTAATGATTTTCAAGCGATAAAAACCTCTAAAAAACAAATTTTAGGGTTTATGAAATTTTCAAGATTTTTGATTTTTTGGTCCGTACAGCTCTGCACATGTCCGTACAGTTCCGTATAGTTGTATAGATCCATACAATCGTACAGACATGTGATGATGTGGCACTACAATCGATGGAGGTGCTCTAAAATCAATGGGCAACGGTGAAAAACTCCATGGTTTGGTTCATGATGATGGAGAAGATGATCGCCATGCTTCAACGAAGATGGCAACACGATGAAGAGGTTCTTCTTCAACTTGATGCTCGAAAGAGAGGCTCATGCTTCTTTTATACTTAGGAAAGCCTTGCTTTTTATCAAAAAGTGATGCTTTTGCTTTGCTTTTACCTTTTACTTTGCTTTTGCCTTTTACTTTGCTTTTGGTCTTTTTAATAATAAAATATTACTCAACTTTAGTCAAAAGTTCTTCTTTTGCTTTTCTAGATTCAAGGCCTTGCTTTTTGGCCCTTGAGCTACTTTTTTGAAAAAGCGGCTTTAAGCTTTTTGGTCTAACTTAATCTCCTCTTTCCAATGGTGCCCTTGGCTCGCGGCGGTTAATCCTATTTGTCTTTTTACTTTTTTCTTGCTTTTTGACCAAGAATGGTGCTTTTTCTTAATCAAACCTTATGGACCCTGTCCCCATGTCTTCTTCCACTTTTGTCTGGTGTGTCCAGGCATAGGTTTCATCATGTGAAATAGAGCTAGGAGGACCAAATAGTTACATTCCCTCCCTCTTATATCGTAGTTGTTCTCAACTGCGGACTACAAGTGTTTCAAGCACATCCATATGTTCCATGTATATCCATGTGTTCCAAGTATATCAAGTACCTCCATATGTTTCAAATATATCCATATGTTCCCAATACGGCCATATGTTTCAAGGTACTAGTCCCATCTGGTGAGCTTGTGCATCTGGTCTTTCACCATATCTATGATGTCATCTACTCATCTAGCAACATCTCAATGCCTTTTTTTTTCTTCTTTGACCGATGTCCTTATTCTTGATGGTACATCTTTATGGCATGTCACATGTGTTAGATATAATAAATGCATACTTACCTTCTACAAAAACTAGACACAAGCTAGTTAACAAACAAGTATGCATCATTCGCATCTACTGGGTATTCTAGTAGGTACTGGCCAGGTAGTTTGGAGCCCAATGGACTATCACATGACATAAATCCAAGCATTGTCCACACATCAAAAACATCACACAAAGTCAAAGAAATTCAAACATACATCAGTATGCAATGCACAAGTAATGATCCTCCTATTAATGGATTGTCCTATCTGGTTTCATCGAGACTGTGATGAGCCATCTGATTCCCGAGAAAAACTGCTCAGATTATCCTTAAGGCCATCTAGTAATTAGGTCCGCTCGAGAAGTCTTCCATAGTCATCTAGGCCATCTGGTCGGATTAACCACCCAACTATGAGATCCAGTACATTCATATGGGCGATCTGGTCGCAATAACCGCCCAACTACGAAATCCAATACAGTCATTTGGGCCATCTGGTCGTAATGACCGCCTGACTACAAAATCCAATACAATAATCTGGGCCATCTGGTCGCAATGATCGCGCGACTGCGAAGTTCAATATATTTGGCATCGTTGTTGTCCAATGGGTCATCTGGCATCGTTGCCTCCCATATATAAATCTTGCTCCTTGGGCTATCGAGTATCGTTGCCACCCAAATTAGAGCATGCCCAAATAACCATTATAAGCAAAATAATGATCAATTCTAGTCCAGTATATATACAATGAAGAGAGTTAGAGGCACAATCCCTTTCTCTTGAATCTGTCTTGATCGCAAGATGTCGATATACCTGTACTTCAAATATATCTGAACCAACCACTTTCTCATAAACTCAATGTATGTTTGTATCGTCCTTTAAGTAATTCTTTTGCATCCATTTCTAAGAGGAACTTCTTGACCACTGTCTTTTCTCTTTTTCTCATAAAATGGAACATAGTCTGTTCTTGTTCTTCCACCCCTAGTGGATCCTCTAAAATAGGTTCCTCTGAGGGTAACCTGTACATGGTTTCCATAAACTGTCATGGAAGGCATTATATATCCTCCAGTGATTTGAACAGTTCAACCAATAACAAACATGGTTGATCTTTTTGGTATCTTGAGAAAGGTACCATCATTCCCTGACTTTGGCAATCCAAAGAAAAAATCCATAGCAATACTCTCCCATAGAACATTCAATGGGTGCAATAATCCTACTAGCTTTTGTTGGTCAAACTTGTCCATCTGACAAAATCCAACATTCTTGAACATTAAAGTTAATGTTCTTTTTGCTAGGCCATTGTAGTAGCTTCTCCCAAGCTTGAGTTATAGACACTTTTAGTCTTCAAGTTCTTTGTTACACATAAACGGATTTGCATCATATGAAAATACTACTTGATGACATAAAAAGGTCACCAAATCTCTAATTTGCAATTTATTCCAAAACATCTTTGAAATCCTCTTTGGTAGCATAAGGATCCTTCATCAAAGTGAAATCCATATGGTAAACCATAGAAACCACATGGCTCAAGGGTCTTCAAGATAATGCATCTGCTTCCTTGTTGTCTTTGACATTCATAGGCCACAACATGGCCTACTTGGTTCAAGACTGCTCCAATGCAATCTCATCATGTTCAACCACAAAAAGGTCTAGAATAACCAACACCGGTCCTTTGCTAGCATAAAGGCTCAATGCTTCAAAAGGGTTTTGTTTCAGCTTTGGTCCGTAAAAATTTCAGCTTTGGTCCGTAAAAATTTCACGGCTTAATTTATCGAAACATGCAATGGGCCAAACACCAATGTAAACCACTCGTCGAACTTCCTAGCATGATGTCAATCTGATGATCTTCTGATCTCTCTGTCTTCTTTGCCTTCCTTTCCCTTACTTGTTGTGAGGAAGCTGCATGTGAGAGAGCAGGTCTAGGAGTAGCTTCCCTATCTCCTCCATAAGAAATAGAACGAGTAGCTCTAGATCCTTCTGTAATGGTGACTCTTTTGGCCCGAAGATAGGCTTTAGTAGCTTCAACTCCTCTGGTTCAATGGCTCGATCCTTGAGCCCTTCTTTGGTTTTGTTGTCTCTTGGTTCTTCAAGAAAGAAATTCTTCATCTTTGAGAGGTCGTCTGAACTGTTGAAAGTCATGATACTCTTCTGATGTCATGACCGTGGTCTCATGAGCAAGACTGTTGGCCTTGGTTCCCATCTTGAAGTCCTGGATTGGCCTCATAGTTGTTCCCTTCATTAGGCCCTTGGTTTTTCTCTGCTCTTGACATGGCCCTATTATCCCAAGAAAGTTTCTTTAAGAGAAATCTTGCTCTCATACCACTGTAAGCCCAGCGGGGCGTGCAGTGTGACAGACTTAACTACGTGTCCAAGAGATAAAGATATAGAGAGGGAGGGGAGAGAGAGAAGGGAATATGGATCTTGCACAGTACACCACACTAAGCGGAAAACAGGCCTCGCTCCTTTTCAAGAATTTGTCAGGAACAATCCACGGCACGCTGCCCATGATTAATACAATCAATGAATACAAAAGCAAACAAATATGTCGATATAGAATCCCTAAGTCGAAGTCTATGTTGAGACACGAGATCTCTAATGCCTAGCACACCATGGAGATGACCCATAAGAATCTCTCATCGGGCTAGTACCAGATCCAAATCCAAGTCCAAGTCCAAGTCCAAGTCCAAATTCCAGTCAAGTCCAGATCTAAGTCCAAATTCTAGTCAAGTCCATATCTAAGTCCAAGTCTAAGTTTTAAATCCAAGTTCTAGTTCCAATCCAAATCCAAGTCCAAGTTCCAATCCAAGTTCTAGTCCAAATCTAAGTTCAAGTTCAAGTATCACTTGCTCATCCCATGAATAATCTCCACAACTCCTATAGCCTTGTCACAATGAAGGAAACCATGGAAAAGCTCTTTCTGAGACAAAGAAAACTGATATAAAACCTGTTTTAATGGTTTTCGGGTGATAAAAATCTCCAAAAAGCAATTTTTAAGATTTTTGATTTTTTGTTTGTAAAGCTTCATACAGTTTTGTATGGTTGTACAGATTCGTACAGTCATACAGACATGTGATGACGTGATACTACAGTCGATGGAGGCGCTTTGAAATTAGAGGCAACGATAAAAAGCTCCATGGTTTGGTTCATAATCAAGTAAATAACGATGGAGAATATGATCTCGATGCTTCAACAAAGATGGCAATGCGATGAAGAGGTTCTTCAACTTGATGCTCAAAAGAGAGGCTTATTCTTTTTTTATACTTACGGAAACCTTGTTTTTTTGCCAAAAAGTGATGCTTTTGCTGTGTTTTTGCCTTTTACTTTGCTTTTGGTCTTTTTAATAGTAAAATATTATTCAACGACTGAATTTTTTTCTATTCTTTTCTTTTTTGATAACCATAATATAAAGATAAGTGTACATACTATAAGAGAAAGTACTCACTAAAACATACAAAGGTCTATCTATAGCGTAAATCAGACTACATGAGCTACCACTATAGCTATGCCATAATTCAAGTGAACCTGTCTCACATAATCTCACCAACCATGCCAGTGACATAAGAGTAGAGTTGTCATTATGTAGTGTCACATATATACACACGAATGGAGCTCGATATCTCGATGTCATAGGACGCTATGGCAACATGTTTGGCAGGGCCAAGCCAAGTGTCCCTATCAGCGTCTGATAAGAATCGTTCGGCCAGATCGAGGCTCGGTCATATGCAGCCATGTAATACTCTGAACGTATGTGTTGCCCATGTAGCTGGGGATGCTCTGAATGTATGTGTTTCCCATGTAGCTAGGGATGCTGTGATTGTAGGTGTCCATGTATGCGCACACGGAGTCTAAAATATGGACAAACTAATAAAGACGATGATGGAACAAACTGCCCACAGCAGTCGTCTAGTTTCAACAGGCCCGCCTTAGATCGTGCTACAGAAGAAAATAGAGACGGCACAGAAAGGTTAAAATAAGGAATACCTGTGGAGATACGCTGGAGAGATAAGGAATGCTGTGGAGATACGCTGGAGATGATTCTGCTTGTTTTGCTTTGCTATGAGGAGTGGTGGGTATTTTAGCAGTGGCTGAACGTGGAGATGCTTTTCTACGTGTGCTTAACAGCCTATAGAATTAACGTTCTATGCCTTAAAAAAAAAAGGGGGGGGGGGGGGGGGGTGGATGGTTGTAAGTGATTTAATTCCTCGGGTCCGTGTAACCAAATAAAAACAGACCCGAACAGCCTGGAGCCTCAAGAACTAAAGATCGTCTCTCACTTACGAATGGATCTAATAAGCGTTGGCCACTCTGTCGCCTCGAAGCTTTCATTTCCGTTACATTCTTCGGGTTAGTATTCTTTTCTCATCAGATATCCAAACAGAATATATCCTGCTATTTCCAGCTTAAAATTGCATGAAATCAGTAGATTGTGCGTCCACGTCAAAGTTGATTCGTTCGTCGATTTTTTTGGTTTCTATCTTCGTGTCATATATCCTCTTTTGTGAGAGTGTGAAAATGTTGAGCATCGATTACATTCTTTTTGCTTTTCAAGAGATTGGGGGCTACATAGTAGCTCTGCTCTTCTACATCATCATGAACGGGTCAGCTCTTCATCTCCAGAGGTGATAGAATGGTTTTTATGGCAAGTCTCTAAGAAAGAATCGATGCACATGCGCCAGATAAAACTGATCGGAGATAGGTTTTTAAAGTCCCCAGAGTGGACATTTCTACACAAATAAATCTGCACCTACCCTTGGCCTCTGGCGGATGTTATGGTAGAGCTGGTGCTTCTCAAGAAAGCTATCTTATTATTGGACTTTGATATTTTTAGGGTTTGGATAAATTCAGACCTGCAGTGGTGCAGAATTGCAGAATGGGACACAACTGCTTACATTCCTGGGCATGGCATTGTAAGAACTTCAAGCTAGTGATGCAGATGTGTGAGTGCCTAAGGGGAAAGAGGGTGGAATGGAGTTAAGCAAACCAAAACCTTGAGTGTCATGCTTAGCAATTGATGCAAGACGCCAATCATGCTGAAAGACTGGCAAGGTATGTGATGACATATGTGATAATGATGGAAGGTTAGAGATACGCTGAGTGACACGGGGCTGAGGCAAGACAGTGCTTGCCTTGTCACATGTATCATCTTGTAACAAGCGGAAGCTCTGGGGGTCTTCTTTAAGCCCTAAACACTCTTGGAAACCATCTGATGCAAACCGCAGATATAGAGAGAGAGTAGAGAGAGAGAGAAGTGCTGGAAATTCAGTATATTGATATGGTACAAAAAGGTACTTCTACTACAGCCCTAGGCTGTCTTCATAAAAGGTGGTAACACACCAAAAACTATCATAGACCTTGATCCACTCCCTAGTGGAATGAATGACTCAATCTATGAGCACACTTGGCTATTTATATGGGTCTTGGATGCTTGGTATGCTGGCCGACTGCTGGTCGGCCAGTCATAAATGCATAAAAATGCTCTTTAACGCAGCCGACTGGTCCTCTTCACTTGGTGATGCGCCTGCAGCCCGCCCCTTGTCTTCTGGTTCAGCCGACCACACTCTGTGAGCAGCTGACAGCATCCCTTTTCTTCTAACTCAGGACATGCCCTCCAGGCCTTGCTCCAAGTCCATACTGTCCACTTCTATATCTTGTGCTCCAAACCTGACTCTACCTGGTTCATACTCTTTATCTGGCTGCCTTTTCTGGATTTAGCCCTGAAAATGTCCATGGCATTTATCATGCACATGACACATCTCCAGCATGGATGCATCGGTCATACCATTGGGGTTACTATGAGAGACTTGCTGAGTGTTTCCCATTGTCAGCCCTAGTTGATAAAAGGACGGGGGTCCGAGGATTAGGGAAGCACACAAGTAGATTAGGTGAGCACACCCTAATGCACTGGCCTATGAGAAAGAGTGGGCTGGAAACAGATGGAGCAGGTCTGGACAGAAAGAGGAGCACATCCCAGCCTGAACTAAGTTTGGGGTGGTTGTGTTACATTTGTCAAGTTCATAAGTTTAGATGCAAGTGTTCTCGTAGGTTCTCGTGTCTTCTTATTGAGATTATTTGTTTAGAGACTTGGCTGGGAAGGAATTGAGATTGATCATTGCACACCTCTCATTTGATATGTATCTAGCAGGATTGGCATATATGAAGTCGAAGGTGGGCATGATGAAGTTCAGAATGTCTGTTCCAATCAAGTTGGAAAAGGCTTTCAGTGTTTTGCATGGATTTAAAAAGCTTGTTGAGCCCATGCGCTACAAGGTATGTGTCCTTTTTTTAAAGTTTCTGAAAGTTGTTTTCATGGACTCTCAAAAAAGGAGGGGTTTTCATGGGAGCTTGGGAAGAGAATATGTTTTTCGTATTGGCTTTTAAGTTTTGCCATACCTATCATATATACTCTTTTCCCGAATGGGGCATTATAATTCCCCTTCATGGAGCATGGTGCTTTTTTCACTCTTAAGGAGTTTTTTCTTGTTGTATCAGCTTTTTGATCAAGGTATCGTGATATCGTTCTTTGCTTTGAGCTTTTTCTTCTTTGGTGTCGTAACTTTTTCTCCAACAAATGGGATTTTTCAATACCCAATAATACAAATTCAGATTTATCATACTCAATATTTTCAGAATGGGCATTGACCCACCTCCATCTTGGCGTCAGACTGGACGACAATAACCAGTCTTAGAGGCCGAATATGCAACGTGTATAGCAGGCTGGACAACCACGTGGCTGGGTTGTGGGCAGGTCGGGTAGCAGGTAGAGCAGGCCAATTCTTGACAGGGACCATAAATGGCCCTATAAATAGACATGCCCTCCTCCCCACTTTATTATCATCAGATACTCAGCATTTCACAGCAAGTGTGCAGCCAGAGAAAGGGACAAGTGTGTATTGGAAGGTGGTAATCAACAGGCAGAAGTCAGCGATTGAGGAGCGTTAAGAGTTCTCCATCAACTTGGGCTTATCTTCCTGCCAGTTGGGCATTTGTATTTTTGACACAGCATTGTACATATTTCATTCTCTAATTACGCTTGGGCTCTAGGGATCTACACCAGAATTAGTGTAGACACTTGTCGTGATTGTGTTTGTGAAAGTCTTTGGCAGTTCATATTCTTTGTTAACTCTGTCACAGCAAGTATGTCTAGATTTAGTTTCAGAGCCTAGGGTTCTCGCACAATTTTCTTCTTCAGCATCTCATGTGTATTGTCTGCCTGTTTAGGGTTAGTTCAGGAGAGCATAGTTAGGGTTTGGTTCCTTTGCTGAGTGCCAATTTTCAGCTTTCATCATGGCCACCAAGAATGTGATGGCTGCTCTTTCCAGTATGCTGTCAGAAGATATGGCAACATTCCAGCAAGAATTTTCTGCTCAATGGGTTGTGGGCCAGCAGGGGCGCCTGCCTCAAGGGGCCCTGGATTTAAAATCCGCCACAGCTGGCTGACACTCTTGGATTGTGGAGGATGATCACGAGCAAGATGGTGGAGCAGCTGCCGTACTTTGAGTATCGTGGTGAATGACAGCCCGAATGCTACTCCTGTTCTTGGGAACACTTGGATTGACATGAGAGCCAGCATGGGAGTCACCATTCACACCATAGTTGGTATTTGGATGGGGTCCCTCTGTGGGATCCCTCTCCACCGAGTTCTCATTCTTCTTCCCATTCCAGTTTGCCTGGCACTCAGGTGGAGTTTGGATGTGGGATGATTGCTGTCACTCACATTGATTACTGGTGTGCGTTGCAAAAACAATGGGAGAATTTTTGCTAGAGGTAGTGCAAGTATTTTTGTGAAAAAGTTCTTTTGTGAATAACTCAGTCACAATGTGCGAGTAAGTAATGACTTGCTTCTAGAAGTAGTTGCTCATGATTCAGAGGTCCATTTGGCCATCGAAGCAGGTGGAAAGATTTGTGGAAGGCTGAAAGTGGTCCCTCCACGCATTTGTACGTGCTCGTCAGTGTTGGGAGTCTCTAGGACATGGTTTATATTGCAATGATCCTTGAGATATGGGAAGATTTCAAGCCAGGGACACAACATTAAGAGCATAAAAGCAAGGAGATTTCCAAGGAAGGAGCTGTAATGCCACAGAGAGTAAGAACAATTCTAGTGGGGGAGCCAAAGTCACGACTCTTAGGAAGAGTTCTAAGCCAAGCGTCTGGGCAGGGCAATGTTTTAAGTGTGAGTCCCTTGAGCACATCGCAAAAGATTGTTTGTCCAACACAAAGGAGTAGTTTAAAGAGGAGGCTACTTCAGAATCTAAGGATGAGTATGGAGGAGATACATATGTGCTTGGCTCTCTTCTTTTTTTAGTTTACTCTCACTAAGCTTGCAGGATCATGTCAGGCCATTATGTGTCTCAGAGAAGACATTGTGGGATCCCACAAGCCTGGTGAGTGATTGAAAAGTCCACGTGTGAGATTATGGCCAGTGGATGTAGATGCTGGCAGAGCAGTGGGAGTTTCCCATAGGGGTACCCTTCGACCACGATTGCAGGAGAAATTTTTTTTTAGCCATGCGGGTGAAAGCATGTATAGGTGGTACCACTTTTTTCACCTTTTGGTGGTACCACCAATAGCCCCTAAAAGGAGGGAAGTTTAGTGTTTTTAAAATTAGTAATATGGAAAATAGTGGGCCATCATAAAATTAATTGGGCCCCCCTCTTCAAAGCATGCAATGATTTGGCGCCTCCCTTCTTGTAATATGGAAAATAGTGGGCCATCATGAAAAGGATTGGGCCACCCTCTTTAAAGAATGCATTGATTTGGCCTGTCGCGCGCGCCCCCCTTCTCCCTCTACTCCTCTTCTCCGTCTGCTCCGTTCTTGCATTCCCTCTCACCAAGCGAGCTTCCTGCCCATTCATCCCTCTGCTGCCTCGCATCACTCACGGTTTCACCGTTTCACAGCCGTGTGCCCAGAGATGAGTGATCCCACCCCCAAGAAGAACACCCCCCCTAGGAGGTGCAAGAGACCCTTTGCGGATGCTGACTCAGTCGTGCAGACCCCTTCACCGATGCCAGAGCAAGGTGAAGCTTCCTAGACAACATGCGGCCCCCCAACAGAAAAGTCCGCTCGGAAAGGTATTGTGCTCCTCTTCCATGTCTGCTGCATGCACATATCCTTCTTACATATCTCCTCCATTGGCTTTTGTTTGCACATTGTTTCCTTGTCAATGCATGCTCCCCTTGAGAACTAACATTTGCTTGTTCTCTGAGTACCCCAAGCTCTCCCGTTTTTGCTACTCAGCAGCTGAGTTGCATGCTGAGTACGGCTTGAGCATGGAGGGCAAGCTGCCCAAAGACCTTACTGTCGAGGATTTGCCACCTGAGGAGTGGCTGACTGTCTTCAAAGTTCCCGAAAAGAAGAAGACAAAGGTCTTCCTGCATATGGTGCAGGATCACCTATACGACGCTTGCCGTCTTTTGTACCAGAAAGTGTACCAGGCTGCCCCCTCTACCAATGGGGAACTAATGACAAAGTTTGCTAGGGGATTTACCTTTGAGAATTGTGCAGCTGCTAAAGCTCAACCCGAAAGTCACAAGATTGCATGGGCTGTGGTGGGTGGTATGGTCTTGGAGAATGTGAAGGCTCAACGGGGAGGTTTGAATCGCAAAGTGAGAAAGTTCATGTCCGATTACGGTGTTTCTATCTTATATGGACAAACAGAGCATGCTGTTGTCCTACGCCTTGACAATGTCTAATCATCCTGCAAAACCGACTGAGGTTGCATCCCAGCCCCTATACATAGAATGGTTAGGTAGAATTGCTGAAGATCTTGATGGGCAGGCCCATATTGCTGAAGCGAAGGTTGGTTCTGCTAAATTGGTCTTAGCAGAGAAGAGGGATTTGTGGCTACGCAACGAAGGTACCTATTCGGCCTATGCCCCCGATTATAGTAGAGATGGAGAGACTTAAAGCAGACATGGAGATATTAAAAGCATCTCCCCTAGAAAATGAAGCTCTCATTCTGAAGAAGGAAGCTGAGATAGGAGTGCTGGAGAGGGTGGTCTCAGTGGCTTCTGGTGCTGTGACGTTTGCTGCAGAGATGAAGGAGGAGGTGTCCACTATGCAGGTACTTTTGAAAACTCAAGCATTTTTCTATCCTTTAAGTAGTGGTCCAAGCACTTGCAAGTGATATATGCACTTGCAAGTGATTCAAGCACTTGAAAGTGGTGTAGCATTTACACCACTTGCAAGTGCTTGTTTCACTTGCATCACTTGCAAGTGCTTAGAGGTCATCGAGTTCATAGACCACTCATAAGTATTCAGACCTTTTGCAAGTGCTGTGACCACTTGCAAGTGTTATACCACTGTAAGTGCTTACATCACTAGCAAGTGCATAGAAATCATGCAAGTTCTTAGAAGTTTAACAAATGCTTAGACCACTTGAAGGTGCTAAGACCACTTGCAAGTGGTCATACCTTTTGCAAGTGGTCATACCACTTGCAAGTTCTAAGGCCACTTGTAAGTGTTCATGCCTTTTGCAAGTTCTAAGACCACTTGCAAGTGTTCATACCACTTGCAAGTGCCTAGGCCACTAGTGAAGTTCATGACCACTTGCAAGTGTTCATACCGCTTTCAAGTGCTCACTCAAGTGCTTAAAACACTAGCAAAAGCACAAAGCATAAAGCACATACAATTTCTAAGACCTTTAACAGGTGCTTAGAACACTTGGAAGAGCCACTTGCAAGTGGTTGCATCATTTGCAAGTGCTTAGACCACTTTCAAGTGCTTAGACCACTAGCAAAAGCACAAAGCACATACAATTTCTAAGACCTTTAACATGTGCTTAGAAGGCTTAAAACACTAGCAAAAGCACAAAGCACATACAATTTCTAAGACCTTTAACAGGTGCTTAGAACACTTGGAAGAGCCACTTGCAAGTGGTTGCATCATTTGCAAGTGCTTAGACCACTCACTGGTGCTTAGACCTTAGGGCACTGCACAGACCACTGACAGGTGCTCAAACCACTTACACATGCTTGAAAGTTCTGATAGCTGGTTGTTTTTCATTATGTGCAGGCTTCGGTTGAGGAAATGGAGCATGTGTTATGTGAGCTGAGGAGACAGGCCTCCTTCGTGAAGGAGGCATGCACTTTCTTGAAGAGAGAGGGGAGAGTCCTTCTAGTGCCTACCCCGCCTGCCAAGTCTGTCCTAGGTGCTGACACTGTCCTCATTGGTGGATCTTGTGTGGCCTGTGGCCAGCTGCTGTCAAGCAAACATGCGGCCGGCGTTTATTATCTGCCATGTGTCCACAAGTACCACTCCTTTTGCTTTTCCATTGTCTGTGCGACTGAGCCCAAGTGCATTGTTCCGGACTGTTCGTGGGAGATACCACTTGTAGCAAGATGTTGGGCACTTGGGAATGCATATGAGGAGTCCATAGGTAAGGCATGCCTTTCATAGGACAGGATTCATGCTACTTTTGATATGTACAGTAATTGTCTGTTATGTCTCAAGTGAGCCAGAGGTTGGCGAGGGGGTGGACCGAGCCGCTTCCACCTCATCCATGCATGATGTGGACGCCCCCTTCGACCTAGACGCCTTGATGATGAAATACAAAAACTTTGAGGGTTGTAGTCTGTTTGTTGAAAAAACTGATGTGCTTGGTGATGGAGGCATCCTGAGGGAGACACCTAGTTCTAAGATCACACAAGGTAATTTTGGTTGCTGTAACATGTTATCCTCAGACATGATTATCCATGATCATTGTGATCATATTAACTACCTGTGCTCCTAACTTGATTTCCTATTGCTATCCCAGGTACTGATGTCATTAAGACATTAAGTCATGTTAGTGCTCCAATTGGAGAGCCAAGCCGCGTCGACAAAGGTGTACATACTAAAGAGGAGTTGGACCTAGATATGGAAGGAGACCCTCCAATTTGTTGCAGGAGAGCTGCGGAAGAAGAAGAAAAGGCAGGTGGAGGATGGGCCTCGTTGGGACCCCATGAAAAGTACTAACCCAATTTTTCCCAAAGCCCTGCAAGCCGCATTATTTTGCGGCAATATAATATATAAGTCCTTTGTCTCAGTGTCTGTGCGTGTCTTGACTATCTTAATTGTTGTGCATGTAGTTAAAATTCAAGTTGTTGGCTCGAAAACCCTACCACCCACTCATGAGGTAGAGCACATTGAACACTGCCCTCCACGCTATCAGTTTCGACGCTTCAATGACTCTCGAGACCTGGCAGTCGTTGTTGACTTCAACAAGGTTCTTTTGTGTGTGCACGATAAGCGCAGTACAGAGATTCCCCCAAATGTCTCAACGCTATACTTTTCCAAAGTCCGTGAGGATGAGAACATCACCTATTATGTACGGCAGGATGCAGAGGTGTTCTTACTTGCGTGGAGTCAGGTTGCAGAGGTATTTGTGTGGACCTCCCACAGAGGCAGGGAATTGGAGACAGCCATGGATAAGTGCCTGCCTCAAGCCAAGAAATGCATGAGTGGATGGCTGTCGCAAATCGCTTGCCATGTTTGCACTTGGCGCTTTGATAATCCTCCTAGGCCAATGTTCTTGAAAAACCTAGATACCTTCTGGCATCTTTTCTCGAAATTCAATAAGACAAATATACTTGTGCTAGATGACTCATTGTATAAAATGTACTCTAATGATCTTGCATGCTATGTGATCCTTCCTGAAGTGGAGAAGCAAACTGAGGGGTAGTGGGAAAATTTTCTGAAACAGGATGTGGCTGACTTTGTGTTGCAGTGGGCAGAAAGTGCTGACAGAGCAAAAATTGTCAGAGAGTGCCCTTTTGATGTCAGGGATGATGCCTTGCAACGGTCGAATTGGAGAATCGTGCGGAACAATGTTGAGGAAATGAAAGAAATTGAAGCCCCCACGTTGCCGAAAATTACCCCCAACCTGGATCCTAAAGAAAGAAAGAATAAGTGTCCAAAGAGTAAAACAGTAAATTAGAAGTGCTTTTGCTGGCATTTTTCCCATTGTACAGAGGACTGCCTGTAGCCCCTTCACTGCCATGACACCATGCCCTTACTGTGTAGCTTAATGTACTCTGACACCGTGCCTTTATTGTGTGGCTAACTTCCAACACTTCTTGACATATATACAAACAAAAATGGTTTTGACCTTGGAACGATTTTGTGTCGATCTGGTGTCATTTTCTTTAGCTTATACTGTGGTTGCATTTTGTGGACTCTTAAGAAAGTGATGGTCTAAAAGTGCTTGTCTAGGTACTGAAGTGCTTGTCAAGTGGTTTAAAAGTGCTGGTCTAGACACTAAAAGTGCTTGTCAAGTGGTTTGAAAGTGCTTGTCTAGGTATTGAAGTGCTTGTCAAGTGGTTTGAAAGTGCTTGTCTAGATACTAAAAGTGCTTGTCCAGGTACTGAAGTGCTTGACAAGAATTTCTCAAGTGGTCTGAAAGTACTAAACATGTGCTTGTCTAGGTACTAGAAAGTGCTGGCTAACTGCTGGTCAGGTAATCTGAAAGTGCTTGTCAAGGTGCTTAAAGCGCTTGTCAAGTGGTCTGGAATGCTTGTCTAGGTACTAAAAGTACCTGACAGGTGCTTACCATGTGGCCTCCAAGTGCTTGTGTAGGTACTTCAATTGTTTGGGAAGTGCTGGTCAAGTGGTCTGAAAGTGCTTGTCTAGTTACTTAAAGTGCTTGTCTAGGTACTTAAAGTGCTTTTCAAGTAATCTGAAAGTGCTTGTGTAGATCCTAGAAGTGCTTGTGTAGGTACTAGAAGTGCTTGTCAAGTGGTCTTAAAGTGCTTGTCTACTACTGAAAGTGTTGTCAAAGAGTTGAACGTGCGAAATAGTGCTTCTTAGGAGGATGCATTGTGCTAGCTTGAAAGTTAGAACTTACAAGTTCTCCTTTGGGGGCATGCTATTATAGATTTGTTCAAATACATCATTTGACAATTCATATACATTAGGCTCACCTTCTACCGAGCACATCGGAAACCTGATGCATCGCACCAGATGGGAGTAGATAAAAGCAGGGGGCTTGTCATCCAAAAGAACGTAGGTGTCATCTTGGCCATTTACCTTGTCGTAGAAGAGTCCCTCAACGACAAATGAGTTCTTTTGAACATGGTTATGTCATTTATCCCTTTCAGATTTGATGGTCAAGCGCTTGGTTTTAGTGCACTTCAAGATGTAGAAGTCTGCACTTGGCTCTTCTGCATTCACTGCGAAGTTCTGGCCAACCATCAAGGCATCACTTAGGTCGTCATGGTGGCCAGCATACATGGGGGCTCCTGGTAACTCATCATCGCTGGATGCTTCTCCATCGTTTTGAACATTGATAGTCGGTTGTATTCGCAAGTACTGCCACCTCTCAACGTGGTCCTTGTTTACACATCTCCTCCATTGGTCTTTCATGCACGCATGGCAAAAGCAGGACAATGGTCTGCACCATAGCTCGTGCATATTTGATTGACTGTAGCCGTTGACACAGTGGAAGAGTCGAGACCCTTTGATCCGCATGCAATCCCACTCTCTATCTCTGTCTACATCACCGAGCTTGACCTCCCAGAATCTACGATCGACTTTCTTCCCTATCAATGGACATTCTTTCTTGAGGGTTGCGTTGAGGAATGCCACCACACTTGAAGCGTTATGTAACACCCATCCGTCAGATTTCAGCTGCTCCTGTGTGAGAGCTCTTTTGAGCACCGCACCAGCCCCATCGTGCTCGCCCTTCCCATGGTCGGATGCGAAGAAACTGTGCATCATCTCAATACCTGTCATATTGAAGTATCGGGCTACAAAATAGAAAGGGTGCCTTGCTTTGAATTGTGAAGCAACGCCATCAGACCACACCCAGTGTCGCTTGACATTGCATCCTTGAGCTTTCAGCCACTCATTGTGCAAAAGAAAGCAGTGCTGCACAAACAAAGTGTCGTGGATTTTGACATCAGAGATGTAGAAGTGGGTTGTCTTCCGAATGGTACCAAGCACATCACGCAGGTACGAAATGTGGACCAAGATTGTCACGTGAGTTGAATACCAATGCATTGACTGAATTTCATTCTGCACCTTGAAGGAGTAATTCTCTGCAAAATCCACTACCGACACCACTACATCATCTAGAAATTTATCCAAACACTCTTTGAATTGTTCAGCTTGCCATCTGTACTTATAATTGTGTTGATGAAGTTTCCCAATTTGCTTTGAAGCAAGGAAGTGAAAGTCCTCGGGCTGACTTGGCGAACAACAAGATCTTTCCGAGTTTTTGCTTGATCGTTCTCATCCACTTCCTGTGTAGGAACGTCGTCAAAAAGCTTGACAGTCATCATAGAGATGTCATCGCTTTTTTCATGTGGACACAAGGAGATCAGTTTAATGCCACAATGTTGGCATGTACCCAAAAGACATTGTCTACGGTGATAAGCATAGTCAATGGGTTTTAGGCACGATACAGACTCCCACAGGTCTGTTAAGCTTAGAAATGTGGCATTGGAGGCCGCGCACTGTGCTGTTCCATCATGAGAACTGCAAACAAGGCACCTGCAACTGCATGGCCGGCCATGTAGCCCATATCTTCCCTGGCGCATCTGATTAAGAGCTTCCTTGAAGTAGACAAGCTGCACATGGTATTCACAGCAACAAGTGTTGCGGTCCTTCAACTTGCGTACGAAGTATGGCTTTAGACCCTCAAAACATTTGAGGGAGATTCTTATGTTAGGATGAGCCACTTGGAACTGCATATAGAAGTCCCTCTGTGACAAAGAAGACAAATTTAGACGCACTATCAAGCATTATAAATCATTCTGAAGCAACCTATAGCATTGGTAAGCATTATGACGCACTTTCAATCAATGTAAAGCTATGACACTCATTGGGTAAAGCTCTTAGACGCACTTAGTAGCACTTTTTGTACCTGGCAGCACTTGTAAATGGTTGTAAAGCACTATAAAGCACTCTCAGGCACCTCCAAGCACTTAGAAGCCCGAGGATCCATTTAGATGAACTTGGAATAACATGGAATTTCTTGGAAGCACTTGGAAGCACTTAGAAGCACTTGGAAGCACTAGCAAACACTTAGAAGCAAGTAAAGCATGTGGAAGTACTTGGAAGCACTTAGAAGCACTTAGAAGCACATGGAAGCACTTAGAAGCACATGGAACCACTAGCAAGCACTTGGAAGCACTTGGAACCACTAGCAAACACTTGGAACCACTAGCAAGCACATAGAAGCACATGGAAGCACTTAGAAGCACATGGAAGCACTAGCAAGCACTTAGAAGCACTTGGAAGCACTTGTAAGTACTTAGAAGCACTAGCAAGCACTTAGCAAGCATTTAGAAGCTCTAGCAAGCACTTACAAGCACTTACAAGCACTTGGAAGCAGTTAGAAGCTCCTGTTATCACTTCTGAAGCTCTGTTAAGCCATTCTGAGCATAAGCACTTGGAAGCGTTTGGAAGAACTCTCAGGCACCTGGTAGCTTTTTGAAGCACTATTAAGCACTCAGAAGCAACAAAAGGCACCTAGAAGCACACAGAAACATTTAGATGCACTTGGAAGCACTTACAAGCACTTGGAAGCAGTTAGAAGCTCCTGTTATCACTTCTGAAACTCTGTTAAGCCATTACGAGCATAAGCACTTGGAAGCGTTTGGAAGAACTCTCAGGCACCTGGCAGCTTTTTGAAGCACTATTAAGCACTCAGAAGCAACAAAAGGCACTTAGAAGCACACAGAAACATTTAGATGCACTTGGAAGCACTTACAAGCACTTACAAGCACTTGGAAGCAGTTAGAAGCTCCTGTTATCACTTCTGAAACTCTGTTAAGCTATTACGAGCATAAGCACTTGGAAGCATTTGGAAGAACTCTCAGGCACCTGGCACCTTTTGGAAGCACTATTAAGCACTCAGAAGCAACAAAAGGCACTTAGAAGCACACAGAAACATTTAGATGCACTTGGAATGACATAAAATTACTTGGAACCACTATGAACCACTTAGAAGCACTTGTGATCACTTGAAGAAGTATGTCAAGCACTATAAAGCATGGTTAAGCAATATAGTGCACTGTCGGGCACTCAGAAGTGGTCTGAAAATGCTCAGAAGCACTAAGATGCACTCATGACTTGGAATTTCTTGGAATCACCATGAAGCACTCAGAAGCATCTGAAATCAATTGTAAAACTTCGTAAAGCACTATATGGAACCATCCAACTTGGCAGACTCAGCAAACATGTGAAGAGAAGTCGGTGTAGCCATCACAAAAGCTTGGGCTCAATCTCAAGAAAGAAATTGCACAAACTCTGAAGTAGAAGTGTCCTCCACAGGTATCAAGAGTGCCACCAAAGCCTGCAACACCAAAGACCCCCTCTGCAAGGGAGCAAACCCACGGGAGAGGAAAAACGCAGCAAAGGAAGCTGCTGTCCTGAAGAAAACAGGCCGCCTATGTCCCAAACTCCACGTGGAACAGAAGAAAACTGGTCAAACAGTACCAGAAGGCTGTGTTGATGAAGCCAAACTGAAGGGCGCAGCAACCAGCAAGTTCAGTCCAGAAAACGCAGCAAAGGAAGCTGCAGATCTGAGAGAAAAATGCAGAGGCAAAGTGACCAGGTTCAGTCCAGAAAATGCAGCCTGAAAGAGCTACAGATCTGAAGGAAAACGCAGAGAAGGAGGTGCTGAAAACAGTGCTGAATCTGGGGCAGCAAAAAGGTTGCTAAACCGGGAGCTCTGATACCATGAAAGAGTGCACAGAGCGGAAGCAGAGTGGCACTAGAATGTGCTGAACAGAGAGTGCAAGAGAGAGAGAGATATGGAGAAAACTATGCTGAATATACTGAAGCAAAACAGTCCCAAGCAAGAGACACTACGAGTCTCATAAGTGAGGGAGCAAAATATGTACAAGACTGAATGAACAATGAGAGGCCAGCATTTATAGTAGAGGTAAGCTGGCTGATTGGAGCTGCAAAACAGGCCGACTAGAGCTACTGGACAGGCCGACTGGAAAATGCCAGAAAAGCTGGGAAAAATCCCAAAAAAATACTAGAAAAAGGGGTGGCCAGCCCACAAGCAAGGGCCATGCAAAAGGGACCAAATGGGCACCATAAAAGAGCAGAATCTGGGGATGAATGTGCTAACACTCTTTCCAATGGTGCCCTTGGCTCACGGTCAACCCTGTTTGAACTTTTACTTTTTTTTTTTTTTGCTTTTTTGACCAAGAATGGTGCTTTTTCTTAATCAAATCTTATGGACGCTGTCCCCATGTCTTCTTCCACTTATTTGATATCCGGGCATGGGTTTCATCATGTGAAATAGAGCTAGGAGGGCCAAATAGTTACATTCCCTTTCTCTTATATCGCAGTTGTTCTCAACTGCAGACTGCAAGTGTTCGAAACACATCCATATGTTCCATGTATATCCATGTGTTCCAAGTACATGAAGTACTTCCATATGTTTGAAGTTACTAGCCCCATCTGGTGAGCTTGTGCATCTGGTCTTTCCCCATATATGTGGTGTCATCTGCTCATCTGGCAACATCTCAATGTCTTTTCTTTGACCGATGTCCTTATTCTTGATGGTACATCTTCATTACCTGTCACATGTGTTAGATAAAATAAATGCATACTTACCTCTGGCAAAAACTAGACACAAGCTAGTTAACAAAAAAGTATGCATCATTCGCGTCTACTAGGTATTCAAAGTACTGGCCAGAAGCTGCACATAAAGTCAAAGAAATTCAAACATACATTAGTATGCAATGCACAAGTAACGATCCTCCTGTTCATGGATTGTCCTGTCTGGTTTCATTGAAACCGTGCTGAGCCATCTGGCCACTAGGACTGCTTAGACTATCCTCAGGGCCATCTAGTCACTAGGACCGCCCGAAAGTTCTTCCATAGTCATCTGGGCTATATGGTTGCATTGACCGCCCGACTATGAGATCCAATACAGTCACATATGGGCCATTTGGTCGCAATGACCGTCCGATTGTGAAATCCATTACAGGCATCTGGGCCGTCTGGTCGCAATGACCGCCCGACTGCGAAGTCCAAGATATCTGGCATCTTTGCCATCCAATGGGTCATCTGACATCATTGCCTCCCATATACAAATCTTGCTCCTTGGGTTATCTAGCATTGTTGCCACCCAACTAGAGCATGTCCAAGTAACCATTATAAGCAAAATAATGGTCAGTTTCAGTCCAATATATATATATATACAATGAAGAGAGCTAGAGGCACAATCCCTTCCTCTTGAATCTGTCTTGATTGCAAGATGTCCATATTTGTACTTCAAATACATTTGGACCAACCACTTTCTCATAAGCTCGAAGTATATCTAAATAGTCCTTGAAGTACTTCTCTGGGATCCATTGGGCATCCAATAGCAAATAATTCTCGAATTCCAAGAGGAACTTTCTGACCACTGTCTTTTCTCTTTTTCTCACAAAATGAAACTCAATCTATTATGACTCTTCCACCCCTGGTGGATCCTTCAAAACGAGTTTCTCTGGGGGTAACCTATACATGGTTTCAATAAACTGTCATGGAAAACATTATATATCCTCCAATGATCTGAAAGGTCCAACCGATGATATACATGGTTGATCTTCTTGGTATCCTGAAAAGGTCCATATACTATCATTTCCATTTTGTGACTTTGGTTAACCAAAGGTAAATCCATAGCAATACTCTTTGAATGGGTGCAATAATCCTGCTAGCTTTTGTCGATTAAAAGTTGACCATCTGACAAAACCGAACATTCTCGAACATATAACTCAATGTTCTTTCTTATACTAGGTCAATAAAAAGTAGCTCTCCAAAGCTTGAAGTGTAATCAAGGTGTCTCTATGTCCCATGTAGGGAGAAGCATGGCACTTTCATTACTTTGGCCTCAATTCCTTGTGTCACACATAACTTGTGTTTGCATCATAAGAAAACCCTACTTGATGACATAAAAAGTCACCAAATCTATAATTTGCAATCTGTTCCAAAACATCTTTGAAATCCTCTTTGGTAGCATAAGGATCCTTTATCAAAGTGAAATCCATATGGTAACCCATAGAAACCTCATGACTTAAGGCTTTCCGAGATAATTCTGCTACCTTGTTCTCCTTGACGTTCATAGGCCACAACATGGCCCTTTTGGTTCAAGACTTCTCCAATGCAAGCTCATCATGCTCAACCACAAAAAAGGTCTAGAATAACCAACACCGGTCATTTGCTAGCATAAAGTCTCAATCATAGTTGTTTCTCATACCAGTCATTCGTACCGTACGGTTCGTACGGTACGAGGAGCCTCCCCCCCCCCCCCCCCCCCTTCAAGAAAAAAATTCCAAATGCTAAAAAAAATATAGAAATCCTGCTTATTAACGAAGATCCCAAATGCCCACAATACTTCGCAACCTTCGTGTCCACTCAGTATTCCATATTGGAGATCCCTGGTATAGGTAGGCTAGACAGTCAGATCCTCAAGTTATGTACGAGGGAGAAGATTTGGACATGGCCATTTTGATCTAGAGAGGAGTCCCTAAACCTATCACCCTAGATGCATTGCCCGTATTGTGCAAGGATGGTTCCTTAGTCATAAACGCTACATTGGGAGACCTTTGGTATTGCATTACCCATGCAGGTTCTTTTTGGAGACAATTGGGAGATCCAACTTGGAGAGACACATCTCCATGTTCTGGTTCCTCAAGCACTGTAGGCACATGGTTTTAGCATGGACAGATTGCCTCCCTTCCAGTATTCTCTGGAGGCACCCTCTCTCACTCTTACACGGACAGAGATTACCAGACTCATCCGTCAGGATTTAGTTCAGCTGGACATTAGGAGGACATGGATACAGCCGACTGAGGAGCTGGGCACGAAGATGGCTTTCTACAGAGAGCATTTTCTTCAGCTCACAGCAGATGGTTTTGTGATCAGACCCAGTTACATGGATGTACACTTGTCTCATGCAGTACGATGTGCTATTGGTCAGATTCGTACATCCTCACACCAGCTTGAGATTGAGATTGGCCGATATAGAGGTATACCAGCTGAGGCCAGGATATGCCGAGTATGCCATGGGGAGCCAGAGACAGAGCTGCATTATATATGCCATTGTACTGCATACTATGAGATACGTGGTCGTTTCCACTGTTTATTCAGAGAGGGTTTTGGACCACTTTCCAGAGTCATGGGGTACCAGGACCAGAGGTGTTTGGGATTGTTCTTGCTTGAGCTGCGGAGACATAGAGATAGCCTGCTTAGGCGCACAGAGAGCCAGACTCAGAGGCACATTACAGACTTCTTTAGTCCCGCCATCACTGCGCCAGATGGACCACAGCAGCAGCAGGACATGGATACCGCCCACACCAGGGGTACACTGATTGATCGTGCGATTGAGCTTGGGTGGTCCAGACGCCCACGACTACGGAGGAGGGCATCCCAGCATAGACGGAGGTTGCAGCGGCAGATTCGGATTATTCTTGCGAGGCATGCGAGACACCCAGTCAGGGTGCTGACCACAGAGGATATTGAGGAGATCCGCCAGTGTCCGATGCGGCACATATTATGAGATGGAGGTACCTCCATAGTGTACCTTCCAGTTCCAGTTTCATTTTCTAGGTGCCAGTAGTATCATCTTTATTTTTCATTTTCTGGGGTTTTTTATCCAGACATTGTATCAGATCCACCATGATGTAACTTTTGGTCTCATAGGTCATTATGGCCTTTTGAAGACGTTAATATAACATTTCATTTCATTTCATTTCCCCAACCTTCCCTACATTCAAGCTTGAAGCTCCATAGTTTGTAAGTTCCCTCTTCTGTCGACATGGCTCTGTCACCCCAAGAAAGTTTCTTCAAGAGAAATCTTGCTCTGATACCAGTGTAAGCCCAGCGGGGCATGCCGTGACAGACTCTGTTAGTAGTCATCTCCTGTCTGTACACTATGTCAGGGCCTCTGTTGTGGGTGTGCCCGCCCGTATTTGGTGTCTTCCCATTTTTCCTCACTCTCCGTATTTTTTCCCTTTTATTTGGAGCTGTGTATGGGTTGTCGGCTGCCCCCAGGTACTGGCCGGCTGTGGCTGCTGGCTGCCCGACTACTCTACTGATACCTGACCACCCTTTCCGTGCTGGTTGACTGGGTTTGATCTAGCCAATTGACCTTTTCTACTGGTCGTGAGCAGTCAAGCTGCTGTCGGCCTGTTTTGGGCTGGCCGACCAGCCAGGGGCCCTATAAAATGGCCCCTTGCCCTCACACTCCTTCATTGTGTATTCCGGGATTTTATTGGTGTATATAGCAAAGTTACACAAGCTTCTCTCTCTCTTTCATCTGTGTATTGCTCTCTACAGTAGTTGTCTTCATTTCCATTGTGCATTTTGATAGACTCAACCATGTGTTCAAGAGAGAGATATAGAGAGAGGGGAGAGAGAGGAGGGAATAGGGATTTTGTACAGTACACCACATTGAGCGGGGAACAGGCCCCGCTTCCTTTCAAGAATTTATTCAGGAACAATCCAAGGGCATGCATGCTGGCCAAGATAAATACAATCAATGAATACAAAACAGACAGATATGCCGATGTAGGATATCCAAGTCAATGTTGATGTCGAGGCACGAGATCTCTGATGCCATGCCATAAATTTATTCCATAGTCCTTGGACATATCCGCATGAAAAGCATATAAAAGAGACTTTTCAACCATTAACAGTGTTTACCTAAAATAGTTCAAGGCAAACAACACACAATTCTCCTTGTACAGGCATACAAGGGTTAAGCATCCAAAAACACTTACAATAAATTGCGAAGAAGCACCCAACTTTGCAATACTCAAAGTATACTTAGCTTTTCTTTGCCAGGTTCGTCATGAAGCCAAAAGAAGATCTCCTCACCATATATATAAGATATCTTGAGATATAGCTTGATATAGCTTGCTCGTAAGCTTGATTATATAATCCATGATATCCATATGGAAAGAGTGCTAAACACGGGCACATAAAGCTGTCTACTGCTCATGCTCTTGACGCATGATTGTAGCAATGATGGTAAGTGTGGTCCCCACTTGAGATCCTCATTGATAAAAGAAAGCCTCAGCTTACCACTATAACCGAAAATTCCGATGCCCGGGGGACTAAGGTCTTTGATACAGTTTTGCATGGCCATCAATCTGAACATACACATTTAAACACTAGCCACATCCATTAAACATAATCACATATGCTGAAAAATAATATTATATGCATAGGACACCACACTGGGGCCGGAACGGCTGGCCCCCTTCGACGGAATTCTCTATTCCTGAGGAAACAAAGGATGCGGGTGCTCAACACCGGAATTTTCCAAGTACATATGATTTCCAATCAAAGA
Source organism: Cibotium barometz (assembly GCF_041138505.1). Lineage (NCBI taxonomy): Eukaryota > Viridiplantae > Streptophyta > Polypodiopsida > Cyatheales > Cibotiaceae > Cibotium > Cibotium barometz. The sequence continues at coordinate 7,633,683 of NC_141053.1, forward strand.
GAGAAATTGAATTTGCGAGAACATTGTCCCATAAACTCTCAAAATTGGGCACTTGTAACTTAAGGCCAAAGTCTTCGACATTTCTCGAAAAGCAAGCAGCTTTTCGCGATGAAACTCTCCAGAATCGCTTCCAAAGATACTGTGCTGTCTATGCTCGGGTCACCATGAAATCACCTTTGGCACCCAAGAGTGAACATAAAACAAAGTCTTCGACATTTCTCGAAAAGCAAGCAGCTTTTCGCGATGAAACTCTCCAGGATCGCTTCCAAAGATGCTGTGCTGTCTATGCTCGGGTCACCATGAAAACACCTTTGGCACCCAAGAGTAAACTTTCAAACAAAGGATGCGGGTGCTCAACACCGGAATTTTCCAAGTACATATGATTTCCAATCAAAGAGAGTAATTGAATTTGCGAGAACATTGTCCCATAAACTCTCAAAATTTGGCACTTGTAACTTAAGGCCAAAGTCTTCGACATTTCTCGAAAAGCAAGCAGCTTTTCGCGATGAAACTCTCCAGAATCGCTTCCAAAGATGCTGTGGTGTCTATGCTCGGGTCACCATGAAAACACCTTTGGCACCCAAGAGTGAACATAAAACACTTATCGGTTGCGAAGAAACAAGCTGTCCATTTCTGAAATTCTGTTTTCAGCCCATAAACACTTCACAGAAGAGTTTGTGCCTGTATGATATGAGTCAGAGAAGCTCTACTTATGCACATGAGAGAGAGAAAGAGAGAGAGAGAAATGAAATGAAATGTTATATTAACGTCTTCAAAAGGCCATAATGACCTATGAGACCAAAAAGTTACATCATGGTGGATCTGATACAATGTCTGGATAAAAAACCAGAAAATGAAAAATAAAGATGATACTACTGGCATCTAGAAAATGAAACTGGAACTGGAAGGTAAACAGAAACCCTTATAGGGTGTGAATATAGTGAGGGGGGGGTACGCTATGGAGGTGAGTGGAGTACAGTGAGGGGATACAATATCATGTGGGACGGGGGGGTACACTACGGAGGTGCCTCCATCTCATAATATGTTCCTCATCGGACGCTGGCGGATCTCCTCAATATCCTCTGTGGTCAGCACCCTGACTGGGTGTCCCGCATGTCTCGCAAGAATAATCCGAATCCGCCGCTGCAACCTCCGTCTATGCTGGGATGCCCTCCTCCGTAGTCGTGGGCGTCTGGACCACCCAAGCTCAATCGCACGATCAATCAGTGTACCGCTGAGTGATGGCTGGACTAAAGAAGTTTGTAATGTGCCTCTGAGTCTGGCTCTCTGTGCGCCTAAGCAGGCTATCTCTATATCTCCGCAGCTCAAGCAAGAACAATCCCAAACACCTCTGGTCTTGGTACCCCATGACTCTGGAAAGTGGTCCAAAACCCTCTCTGAATAAACAGTGGAAACGACCACGTATCTCATAGTATGCAGTACAATGGCATATATAATGCAGCCTGTCTCTGGCTCCCCATGGCATACTGGACATATCCTGGCCTCAGCTGCCTGGTATACCTCTATATCGGCCAATCTCAATCTCAAGCTGGTGTGAGGATGTGCAAATCTGACCAATAGCACAGCATGAGACAAGTGTACATCCACGTAACTGGGTCTCATCACAAAACCATCTGCTGTGAGCTGAAGAAAATGCTCTCTGTAGAAAGCCATCTTCGTGCCCAGCTCCTCAGTCGGCTGTATCCATGTCCTCCTAAATGTCCAGCTGAACTAAATCCTGACGGATGAGTCTGGTAATCTTTGTCCGTGTGAGAGTGAGAGAGGGTGCCTCCAGAGAATACTGGAAGGGAGGCAATTTGTCCATGCTAAAACCATGTGCCTGGAACCAAGATGTCATCTGTCCATACCAACAAGCGGTGTCTCCCTGTAAAGCTAACTGTCGGGAGGACTCAAGGACGAGGCGTGCATATCTGTCTCGGGGGAGATCCCACAAGCCATGTATGTAGGAGCATGATCTAGTAAGAGCCTCAATCACCAGAGGGGCAGCCGCGAGAGAGAGAGAGAGTATTGTAGGGCCTGCTATGGGGCTGTCCAAAATATAAAACAGCAAACCGCTACCTTGTATGTCAAAGTAAGAGAGGAGGAGAGCTTGAAAGGCACATGCGCAAGCCAGCTATATACACACATGCAAGTCGGCCAGCTGAAAATAACTCCCCCTGCCTTCTTTTGCAAGTCGACCAGCTCAAAATAACTCTGAGCCCTTTTTAGCACCTCCTAGAGCTATTTGTAGCTTCCAGGCACCCAAGCTTATGTTTTGTCCATAATTCATTAAAATAGTCCACCTTTGGTGTGTATTGACTAATAAGTTATCAATTGTTGGCCGCCCAACTTCATTGAGTGTGTACACATACACTTATAAACCACATAAAGTGAATAAAATCCCATGAAACTTATGTTTTGTGGCATCTTTCATGCATATCCATGCCAGATAAACCTCTGTAAAGACTCCACATCTAATCTTGACCTCCATAGATGTCCTCTTCCATGTTCGTGGATTCATCTAGGTATATATATATATGTCCATATCTCATAAATATGAGCCTGTACTAGAGCACACCATACCATGTATGTGTGAAATCACAATTCATAGAGTTCCAGATTGTTTGGCAACCCATAATACCTTGGAAAAATTCCCCATTCGCATCCTTCGTAAAATAAGTGTGGGCTAACTGGACATTGTCCAAATCATAAGGGTGGACAAAATGGTGACAGGTGGGCACCCCACACCTATGGAATGGGCACGTCATAGTAGGCATGTACTCTTTATCTTTATGACAGGTGGGCACCCCGCACCTATGGAATGGGCACGTCATAGTAGGCATGTACTCTTTCTTATAGTATGTACTCTTTATCTTTATGTTATGGTTGTAGAGAAGTGAAGAAGAAAGGAAAATTCAGCCATCCATTTCTTTCTTCTGTGCTTGTCTATTCTTTTGTAAGCCCAGCGGGCCGTGTCGTGACAAATTCAACCACGTGTCCAAGAGGTAAAGAGAGAGAGAGAGAGAGAGAGGAGAGAAAGAAGGATATAGGGATCTTGCACAGTACACCGCACTAAGCAGGGAACAAGTCCTGTCCCCTTTCAGGAATTTATTCACGAACAATCCACGGGCACGCTAGCTAGGGTCAATACATTGAATAACTACAAAACAAACAGATATGCCGATGTATCATGTAGGATATCCAAGTCGATGCCGATGTCGAGGCGCAAGATCTCGGATGCTGAGCACACCACGGGGGATGATCCACAAGTATCTCTCATCGAGCTAGTACCAGATCCAAAATCCAAATCCAAATCCAAGTCCAAATTCTAAGTCCAAGCTCCAAGTTCAAATTCCAAGTCTAAGTTCCAAGTCCAAGCTCCAATGTAACCAAGATCGCATACGAGGAACATAGGTGATGTATGTGTAAATGGCAAAGTTTTAGATGCCCAAAACAACGTTGCTCTGGTTGATGAAGGCGGCGCACAAATGGTGGTGGAGTTACTTGGCGGCAGTGCTCAGAGGCAGCAGGTGGTGCAACGCTTAGGGGCAGCAGGTGGCGCGATGCTCAGGGGCAGCAAGCAGGCAGAACAGGCACTGCTGGGTGGCAGAGGCAAGCGTAACTGGCGCTGCAGGGTAGCGCGGTGGTGGAGCTGGCGGTGCTACAGGGAATTGCACGGTGGCGGTGGTGCTACAAGGTAGCGGTGGCACTGTAGGGCGGCTGTACCACCAGCGGTGGTGGCGCTATAGGACGGCTGTACCACCAGCGGTGGCGTTTCAGGGAGATGGCGCCGTAGGCGCAGTTGGCGGTGTAGTTGAAGCGGATGATGGAGATAATCCTTGTACTCTCCACAAAGTTGATCTTCACAGAGTTGATCTCCATCGAGTTCAAATTGATCTATATCATCAAAAGGGATACATGCTTCTTTTATACTTGAAGGGTGTCCTTGCTTTTTGCCATGCTTTGCTTTTGTCTTTTGTCTTTTAAATATTTTAATAATAATCAAATATGGCCAGAGTTCTTGATTTATGCTTTTCTAGCTTCAGGGCCTTGCTTTTTAGCTCTGGAGCTGCTTTTTGAAAAAGCGGCTTTTAGCTTTTTGATTCGGCTCAATCTCCTCTTTCCAATGGTGCCCCTGGTACGCGGTCAACTCAGTTTGACTTTTTTGCTTTTCCTTTCTTTTGATCAAAACTGGTACTTTTTGTGTAACTATTTGGTTCTGGTAGCTCTTTTCACATGATGAAGTCCATGTAAGGACACTAGACAGGTGGAAGAAGACATGGGGATAGGGTCCATAAGGTTTGATTAAGAAAAAGCACCATTCTTGGTCAAAAAGCAAGAAAAGGCAAAAAGTCAAACAAGGTTGACCGTGGGCCAAGGGAACCATTGGAAAGAGGAGACTGAGCCGGAGAAAAAAGCTAAAAGGTGCTTTCTCAAAAAGCAGCTCTAAGGCCAAAAAGCAAGGCCTTGAAGCCAAAAAAGCAAAGCACCAAAAGTTGAGTAATATTTTATTAATAAAAGTAAAAAGAGCAAAAGCAAAGGCAAAAAGAGAAAAGCAAAGCATAAAAAGGCAAAGCAAAAGCATGATGGCTTTTGGGCAAAAAGCAGGGTCTCTTACAAGTATAAAAAGAATTGGACTTCTCTTGTAGTACCATGAACAAGATCATTGAAGATTGAAGGAGATCGTGGAGTGTGTGTGGGCATCATTATGATCATGGAGAGCTTCTTCTTCGCCATCAACACCTTCTCCAACTTGCTTTTCAGATGTGCGGTCAACCCTAGACTTGTATGGGCATATGCATGGGCGATATGGACTCGTGTACGGAGCTGTACGGACAGAAATTTCAAAAACCTTGAAAATTTCAAAAACCCTAAAATTGCTCCAAAAACCCTAAAAATTGCTTTTTGGAGTTTTTTTATCGTCCAAAAACCATTAAAACAGGTTTTATATTAGTTTTCTTGCTAGAAAGAGCTTTTCCATGGTTTTCTTCATCAACAAGGTTGTTGGAGTTGTGGAGATTACTCATGGGAACTTGGAGTACTTGAACTTGGACATGGAGAACTTGGTCATAGAGCTTGAACATGAAGCATGAAGCTTGGACATAAACATGGAACTTGGACATATAGCTTGGGCATGAAGCTTGGACACGAACATGGAACTTGGACTTGGATTTGGATTTGAATCCAGACTTGGATTTGGATCTGGACTTGGACTTGGACTTGGACTTGGACTTGGACTTGGACTTGGACTTGGATTTGGATCTGGACTTGGACTCGGACTCGGACTTGGATTTGGACTTGGACTTGGACTTGGATTCATTGGATCTGGATTTGGATTTGGATATTAGATTTGGTATTAGCCTAGTGAGAGATACTTGTGGGTCATCCCCATTGTGTGCTCGACATCAGAGATCTCGTGCCTCGTTATCAACATCGACTTGGATATCCTACATCGGCATATTTGTTTGTTTTGTATTCATTGATTGTATTGATCTTGGCCAGCGTGCTCGTGGATTGTTCCTGAATAAAGTCCTAAAAGGGGACGGGGCCTGTTCCCCGCTCAATGTGTTGTACTGTGCAAGGTCCCTATTCCCTTCTCTCTCTCCCTCCTCTCTCTATATCTCTATCTCTTGGACACGTGGTTGAGTCTGTCACGGCACGTCCCGTTGGGCTTACAATGGTATCGGAGCAGGATTTCTCTTGAAGAAACTTGCTTGGGGTGACAGAGCCATGTAGAGAGAAGAGGGAAACCAAGGGTCTAACGAAGAGAACAACTATCAGGCCGATGGAGGGCTTCAGGATAAGAACCAGGGTCGTTGATCCATTACTCATGGGACCATGTCATCAGAAGAGTACTATGACTTTCAGCAGTTCAGACAATTTCTTAGAGATGAAGAATTCCTTGCGTGGGGAACCAAGAGGGAACATGACCAAAGAAGGGCTCAAATGTTTGAAGATTTCATCAAGGATCGAGCCACCAAAGCCAAGGGAGTTGAAGCTACTAAAGCCTATCTCAGAAGGATCTAGAGCTACTTGGTCTATTTCTTGTGGAGGAGACAAGGAAGGCTACTCATAGGCTTGCTATCTCTATATCTTCTTGGTTTCTTGAAGAGGTCCATATACCATCATTCCCTGACTTTGGCAATCCAAAGATAAAATCCATAACAATACTCCCCCATAGAACATTCAAAGGGTGCAATATTCCTGCTATCTCGTCGATCGAAACTCGACCATTTGACAAATCCAAATATTCTCGAACATATTACGCAATATTCTTTCTCATACAAGGCCTAATAAAAGTAGCTTTCCAAAGCTTGAGTTGTAGTTAGTATGCTCATGAGTAGAGCATGGTTAGACAAGATAGGGAAGTACCTTGTCATTATTGGATTCTAGATATCTAATGTCAATTTTCCACTTTATGTGAGAAAGACTGATAGGGGGATTGTGCTAGTAGTCATCTATGCTGATTACTTGATTGTTGCAGGTGACAATGATGATGACATTTGTAAGCCCAGTGGGGCGTACAGTGACAAACTCAACCATGTGTCCAAGAGATAAAGATATAGCGAGAGAGGGGAGAGATAGAAGGGAATAGGGATCTTGCATAGTACACCGCATTGAGTGGGGAACAAGCCCCGCGTCCTTTCAGGAATGTATTCAGAACAATCCACGAGCACGTTGGCTAGGATCAATACAATCAATGAATACAAAACAAACAGATATGCTGATGTAGGATATCCAAGGCGATGTCAATGTCTAGGCACAAGATCTCTGATGCCGAGCACACCACAGGGACAACCCACAAGCATCTCTCAACGGGCTAGTACCATATCCAAATCCAAATCCAATGAATCAAAGTCCAAGTTCCAATCACAAATCAAATCCAAAACCAAGTCCAGATCCATGTCCAAGCTATATGTCTAAGTTCCATGTCTATTCTCCATGTCCAAGCTCTATATCCAAGATCATATCCAAGTCCACGTTCATATCCAAGTTCAAGTAGTCCAAGTTCCCATGAGTAATCTCCACAACTCCTACAACCTTGTTGATGAAGAAAACCATGGAAAAGCTGTTTTTGGCAAGAAAACTGATATAAAACGTGTTTTAATGGATTTGGGCGATAAAAACATCCAAAAAGTAGTTTTTAGGGTTTCTAAAATTTCTATCCGTACAGCTTCGTACACGCGTCCATATCGCCCATGCATATGCCCATACACTTCTAGGGCTGAACGTACATCTGAAAAGCAAGTTGGAGAAGGTGTTGATGGCAAAGAAGCAGCACTCCATGCTCATAATCATGCCCATACACACTCCACGATCTCCTTCATGATGCTACAAGAGAGGTTCAAGTCTTTTTATACTTGAAAAGGGCTCTACTTTTTGCCAAAAGCTTGTCCATGCTTTTGCTTTTTCTTTTTTGCCTTTGCTTTTGCTATTTTACTTTTATTAATAAAATATTACTCAACTTTTAGTGCTTTGCTTTTCTGGCTTTAAGGCCTTACTTTTTGGCCTTAGAGCTGCTTTTTGAGAAAGCGCCTTTTAGCTTTTTGGTCCGGCTCAGTCTCCTCTTTCCAATGGTGCCCTTGGCTAGCGGTCAAACCTGTTTGTCTTTTTGCTTTTTCTTGCTTTTTGACTAAGAATGATGCTTTTTCTTAATCAAACCTTATGGGCCCTGTCCCCATGTCTTCTTCCACTTGTCTGATGTCCGAGCATTGGTTTCATCATGTGAAATAGAGCTAGGACTGCCAAATAGTTACATTCCCTTCCTCTTATATCGCAGTTGTCCTCAACTGCAGACTGCAAGTGCTCTAAACACATCCATATGTCCGTGGTATATCCATATGTTTCAAGGTACATCAAGTACATCCATATGTTTCAATGTACATCGAGTACATCCATATGTTTCAAGATACGAGCCCCATCTGATGAGCTTGTGCATCTAGTCTTTCCCTATATCCGTGGTGTCATCTGCTCATCTGGCAACATCTCAATGCCTTTTCTTTGACCAATGTCCTTGTTCTTGATGGTACATCTTCATTACCTGTCACATGTGTTAGATAAAATAAATGCATACTTACCTTCTACAAAAACTAGACATAAGCTAGTCAACAAACAAGGATGCATCATTTGCGTCTACTGGGTATTCCAGGTACTGGCGAGGTAGTTTGGAACAAGTGGACTATCACATGCCATAAATTCAAGCAATGTCCATACATCAAAAATAGCACAAAGTCAAAGAAATTCAAAATACATCAGTATGCAATGCACAAGTAATGATCCACCTGTTCATGGATTGTCCTGTGTGGTTTCATCGAAACCTTGCTGAGCCATTTGGCCACTAGGACCGCTCACACTATCTTCAAGGCCATCTAGTCACTAGAATTGCCCGAGAGTTCATCAATAGTCATCTGGGCCATCTGGTCACATTGACCGCCCAACTATGAAATCCAATACAGTCATCTAGGCCATCAGGTCAAAATGACCGCCCGACTGCAAAATCCAATACAGTCATTTGGGCCAGCTGGTCGCATTGACCGCCCGACTGTAAAATCCAATACAGTCATCTGGGTCATCTGGTTGCAATGAAATCCAATACAGTCATCTGGGCCATCTGGTTGCAATGATCACCCAATTGCAAATCCAACACAGTCATCTCGGCCATCCGGTCGCAATGACCGCTTGAGTGCGAAATCCAATACAGTCATTTGGGCCATCTGGTTGCAATGACTGCCCGACTGTGAAGTCCAAGATATCTGGCATTGTTGCCGTCCAATGGGTCATCTGGCATTGTTGCCTCCTTTATACAAATCTTGCTCCTTGGACTGGTAGTTTGATTTATATGACTATCATCAAGCCAGATTTGAGCTATTTGATTGGATTGGTGAGTTAATTTATGTAGGCCCCGAAAGCCACATTTAGATGTGCCTAGGAGGATACTCAAGTACTTAAGATCCACAATAAATTATGGACTTGTCTTTGAGGTTGGGATACATGTGTAGGTACATGGGTGCACAGATGCAGATTGGGTTGGTAATATCTCAAATAGGAGATTTACTAGCGGGCCGCGGCTTTATGTTCTCTTTTGGGAGTGATGTTAGTTGAGCAACAAGCAGCTGCCGATGGTTGCTTTGTTGAGTACGGAAGCTGAGTATAGGGGCGTTGCTATATAGTGACATGTGAGGTAGCTTGACTGCAGAAGCTACTTGTAGATATGGGTGAGCCCATGGATAGGGTAGTTGTCATTTATTGTGACAACATCAGTAGCATACATTTGGCTTGTAACCCTGTATATCATGCTAGGACGAAGGAAATTGAGATACATTATCATTTTGTGAGGGAGAAAGTTCTAGCAGGTGATGTGGATTTGGTTTATGTCAGCACAGAGAGGATCAGGTGGCTGACATCTCACGAAGCATTGGGTACAGAGAAGCTTCACAGATTAGAAGCTTACTTGGAGTGTAGATGGAGTTGAGCTCAAGGGGGGAAGAGTTGAGGTATCGAGCTCAACTAGTGTGGATATGGACGACACACCATGATGACACCTCCGTACTTATGCCATTGGTATGGTTGGTGAGATTATGGTTGATATGCCACCAATGCTTTACAGGCTGTATGACAACCACTTTGGTTTACCAGAGTTATGGCGGAGTTATAGCGCCTTGTATGTTTTAGCAGTAGAGTACTTTCCCTTATAGCCACGGACACATACAAGCACCAGGGACCACTCGGGTAAGCTCCAAATCAGAATTTGCAGCTTCATTAGTAGTCAACTAGCTCTTGGGACACCTTTGGTGTTGTTCATATAGCCATACAATGGGTAGTAGATGATATGGCAACCACATTAGGGTTTCAGTAGTACAACACGGACACCCAGAATTAATAGTATGAATAGGATGTTTATGAGATGAGGATCACAGATATGGGTTCAATTTTGCAAATGGTTGCATGTACCAAGAGATATGCATGTTTACATGCTTGAAACTGTTTCCATGTGACTTGTTTTCGTCTGAATGCTTGCAATGACGTGCCTAGTCCGTAGGCAAAGATGCTCGTCCATGGACCTATGTTTCATGGCATATGAAACAATTGGTAAGTACTACCAAAAACCTTTATTTTATTGTTTGTAAGGCTTTGTAATGTTTACAACCTTTGCAGGTTAACATTCATTTAAAAACTAGGGTGTCCAAGCTACAGTGCCTAGGTGCTCAGGGCCTCAAGCCTTGTCCACCTTACCCCCCTTTGTGAGAAAATCACGTTCTCTCCCAAGGAGGCCACCTTAACCCATACCATTAAAAATCAATTCCCACATGTCACTTAAGGTTTGCAACCCCTTCAATTTTGACTAATCAACCACCTTTCCTCTCTAAGTGTACTATATGCAAGCTTCTCTCCACATAGGCTCAAAAACGTTTATGCTTGTGCACATGCACTTTGTCATGACCAAACTTCCTGTTTTTTCTTGGGGAGCGGGAAGGTGGAGGGGGAAAATGATAGGTTGCAGAGGGGCCCAGGGGGGAAGGCTGACATAGAAGGGCAAAGCAGGGCGCATAGAGGAGGGCGAAGCGGGGCCGTAAAGAGGAGGGCGACCATGGGCGTAGAAGTAGAGGCACACCATGGAGGAGAAGGCAAGGGAGCGCAATGCTCAGTAGCCAGGAAGCTTCATGATCCCCATTTACCTTTATTTTGCCACCACTTTTGGCCTCTTTGAAGTCCCTTTTTGGTGGCTACCCATGCTTTTGCAGGTTTGGACCAACCCTCTCTCCCACCTTGCTTTATTTTTAGCACCAATTGCTTCATAGCAAGGGTGGAGGCTATGAGCTATTACTCAACGCATAGTAACAAAAAAACCCGTTTCTAGCTTTCGAAACCTCGAAATGTCAAAACGTTTTTAAAAAACCTCAAAACCTCTCCAGTATGATAGTTTCGCCCAAATTTCAGGTTTCGTTTTTTTTTTCCTGGAATTTTTTGGGATTGATTTATTTATTTTTCTTCCATATCCTCCTCATCACCTTCCCTCCCTCTTCTCCTCCTGCCTCCCTCCTCTCTTAGATTGGGACATGTGGCAAGAAAGTGGACCAAAGTGAGACAAGTGACCTGACACTTGTTAGAAAGTGGATCAAAGTGAGACAAGTGGCCTCACACTTGTCACTTCAGCTATTGTGTGGCTCTCCACTGTCATTGTAGCCTTCACTTGCCATTTTAACTCTTGGGAGGCCCAAATCTATAAATTGGAGCCCTCTCTCTTCATTAATGCTCTTCATTAATGGAGGCTTTCTTGCTGCACACTAGCTTCTACCATGGTTACAGGCTGCCCTAATGATGGCTTCTCTCTTTCTCTCTCTCACTTGAAGGCTGCCTATGAAGAATACCGGCTGTTGGGGACTGTTTTGGAGGCTTCCATCGCGAAAAAATACTGAAGGCAAGGGTATTTAATCATTTATTATGATTTCTACCCATTGTACTTGTTGTACCAGTCTTTGTACCTGCTATACTAGCCATTGTACTGGCTGTACCAGTGCTTGTACTTGTTGTACTTATTGTACCACCCATTGTACCGGCTATACCAGCTTCTGTACTTGTTGTACCAACCATTGTACCTGCTGTACTAGTCACTGTACATACTGTACCAGCATTTGTACTTACTCTACTTATTGTACCAGCCACCGTACCGACTGTACCAGCCATTGTATTGATTGTACCAGCCATTCTACGTGCTGTACCGGCTGAATGGAGAGTTGTACTTGCTGTACCAGCTCTATTGCATGAAGACCCGTGGTTTTTGGGGAAGAATCAGTACCCATACGGAGGTATATGGATTATGTTGTTGGCTCGGCATTTCTACAGCCTGTGTTCCGGCTCGGTTGCCTCGTGTTGGGTTGTGTTATGGCATTTGTATATGGATAATCCGGCATCTCCCGTGGGGAGAGTAAGGCCCTCAAAGCTTGTACATGATATTATTCTGCCTGGGTAATAAAATACTCCAAGAGGGGGGTCGGCCCATTCCGGCCTCTATGCGGTGTCACACGTACAAGCTCCATTTTCAGCATTTGTGGATGTTTTGTCCAGCTTTTAAATGTTTTAATATGCATTGATGGTATCAACAAGTGTGTCAAACGTCCTAGTCCCCCGGGCACCCGCCGCGAGTTACATTGGTATCAGAGCATAGGCTTTCTTGGAAGCGGAGGCTTCCTTCTATCAATAAGGAAGAGAAAAGATCTCAAGTGGGGACCACACTAACCATCATTGCTATTAAGCATCGCCAGCCACTTCATAGCCTATGAAGCAAGAGCATGAGCAATAGACAGCTTGGTCTAAGGATGTATGAATTCACAAAATTTATTTTGGAAGTATGGAGTTGGCTTTATATACACACGTTTAGCACTCTTTCCTTATGGATATTGTGGATCATATTATCAAGCTTACAAGCAAGCTATATGGAGATATATCTCGGGATATCTTAAGGATATGGTGAGGAAATATTTCTTTTGGCTTCATGACCAACCTGGCAAAGAAAAGCTAAGTATACTTTGAGTTTGCAAAGTTAGTGGTTTTGCTATGAAGTGTTTTTGATGTTCACTAACCATGCAAGGAGAAACGTGGTGTTGTTTGCCTTGAGATGGTTTCAGGGAAACATTGTTTATGGCTTCCTTTAATGGGATGAATTCTTTTCATGGCTCCCTTAATTGGGATGGATTATATCTATGGAGATTTCTTTCTTGGACAAGATTTATATACAACATCCTGAAGCAAACAATACATTGTATATTGATTTTCCTCAACAATGGGTTTGGAACTTTGGGTTGAAGAAATGGACTTTATTTGGGATGCATTGGACTTTTGGAACTCATGGTTCACATACTTTGTGTAGTGTTCTCTTGTCCTACGTGCTCTCCTGAAGATTGTTTCTACCATGTGTGGGTGGAACAATAGAGAGCAGATGGAGGGAACATGGGCACTTCAAAGGGTAGTGACAAGCACAACATACCCTGTGTAGTGTTCTCTTGTCCTACGTGCTCTCTTGAAGATTGTTTCTACCATGTGTGGGTGGAACAATAGAGAGCAGATGGAAGGGAACATGGGCACTTCAAAGGGTAGTGACAAGCACAACATACCGTGTCTAGTGTTCTCTTGTCCTACGTGCTCTCTTGAAAATTGTTTCTACCATGTGTGGGTGGAACAATAGAGAGCAGATGGAAGGGAACATGGGCACTTGAGAGGGTAGTGTGGGTTGGTGGCCGAAATGCCTATAAACTATGTGTAGCAGAAATGCTTATGGAACACCAGGTTATCTATGCCTGCGAGTGATTGTTTTATCTTGTTACTTGAGCCCACCTCTCATCCATGCCTGCGAGTGATTGTTTTATCTTGTTACTTGAGCCCACCTCTCATCCAAGGTGTGTGGTCAGAGTACTAGCACGGAGTGCAAGTGGTAAAGTGGACATGACGCTTGGTTGGCACGGGACTTATGTCTATGCCAAGGGTCATGTGGACCGATGTCTTTCTTGGCAGGAGACTTATTTTGTCTCGCCCATTTACTTGGGACATGATTATGATATCTGGACTTATGGGACTGTTTTGTTTCACCCATTTCTTTGGGACATGGATTAAAAAAAAAATAAAAAATTTTAAAAGTCATATTAGAATCAATATCTCCCCATACAGAGGCCAAGAGGTTGATTGTTCATCTCACCATGCATGTGGATTCATGTTGGGATTGTGAGAGGGCAATTCAATGAACACTCCACCATACACGTGGATTCGTGTTGCGATTGTGGAGTGAGTGTTTCATCTCATAGTAGAGGCATCTGCCATCCTCAGTGCTAGCTCTGACAGCAATCAGGATCTCCAACTGTGTAAAGGCTCCCATCCACCGTGGGGCCACTGGCTCGAGAGGCGTGAACCACTCCTCTGTGAGTGCCTCCTGTATATCATCACTCATAATCAACCCCCCTCTGAAGTGACTCAGCCTCTCCACCTGGATCTCTTCTGGTAGACTGCAGAAAGCCTGCCAGTCTCCAAAACTACGAGCTGGGCCTGCCGCTAAAGGTCCCCAGGCTAGACGAGGCCGAGAACCCAGCATATGACCCTGCTCCGTGCGAACCGCTGGGCTCCAGATGAGCGGCTGTCTGGCCCGCTCCTCAACACAAGAAGGAGGCCGCTGAGAGAGCCCCGGTCTCAGCAGCTCCCAAGCTCTCAGGATACTCAAAGCAAATCTGTCCTCCCATCCTCTACTGAGGCCTGTCCTCCTCATCTCTATGAAGATCCAGCGAATCTCTGGTGCCCAAGTACCCCCTGCTGGGGGCGCCCGAGCCTGCAGTCTCGCTGCAAGAGGAGCTCTTTCCAAGGCTCAGCGCCTGGAAGCAACCCCCGAACAATAAGCTTCCCCAATAAGGCTCTACTCTGATCGACTGGATCTATAATGCCCAAACCGCCCTGAGTCAGCGGAAGTGTAATAATTGCCCATGCAACCTTTGCCCCGAGCTGGCTGACCGTCCCTCCCGAACCACAGAAAGTTCCTGATCAGCCTCTGTACCTGGCTGATGCAAGAGCTCGAGAAAATCCAGCAAGACGTAATGTACCACATGGTCGCTAATAGCACCTGATTTGCCACCACCACCCTCCCAGCCAAGGATAGTCGAGCTGTACTCCAATACAATAGCTTCTTCCGAATGCTCAGAAGAAGTGGGGCAATCTGCTGCTCAGGTGACAAATCTAGGCCAATCTGGCATCCCAAATACCGCACTGCTGTGCCTGGAGGAATCCATCTAAAACTAGGGTCCGGGCTCCATGCCGGAGTGGGAGCACTACTGATCCAAAAGGCCACTGTCTTGCGCCAATTGATCAGTGCTCCCGAAGCTGCACTAAAAACCTGGAGCGACTGCTCAGCCCGAATAAGATTGGTCTCATGGCCATGCAAAAATAAGCCCGTGTCGTCTGCAAACTCAGCATCAAGCAGGTCCTCCCCCCGGACTGGGAGCTGCAGTCCTCTCAAACCAACCTCTTCTGCCGTCAAATACATACTCATAGCCTCCGCAAAGAAGAGAAAAAGGAAAGGGGCGAGAGGACACCCCGGACGGACTGATCTCGTCAGCTCAAAACTCGCCCCCCGTCCTCCTGCAATCAGCACCTGGCTGCGAGCTGTGGAATACAGAGCTGCCACCCCTCTGATCCATCCTGGCTCAAAGCCCAGGCGAAGCATAGTGCCCTCTAAGAAACCCCAATCAACTCTATCGTATGCCTTCTCAAAATCGAGAAGCATCACGACCAAGTCCTCGCCAAGAAATCTAGCTCGGGCTGTCGCCTCCGAGAAAGTAAAGATGTTGTCAAGGATACTGCGCTCCTTGACAAATCCTGTCTGAGTAGCATGAATCAACTCCCCCAGGAAGGGCTGGATCCTCAAACTCAAGGCCTTTGCTAAGACCTTGTAGACAGTATTGAGGATCCTAATAGGCCTCCAATGCCGAATGTCATCTGATACTCCCTCCCCCTTGGGGATAAGATAGATCAAGCCCTCTGAAAAGCTCTGCGGCATCACCCCAGTGTCCAAAACATGCTGAAAGCCCCTGCGGAGGCCTGGTCCCAAAAGGTCCCAATAGCGCATAAAAAGGGCCGGCGTCAGTCCGTCCTCCCCTGGGCAACTATGTCGCGGCAGGACCCTCAAGGCCTCAGCAAGCTCAATCTCTGACAGAGGCGCACCTAGAACTGTACGCATATGGTCTGTGACCGTCCTCTGCACATGGGCCCACACAGTCTGTCTGCAAACATCTCGATCCTCAGTGGCTGGCTCCGCTGAAAGCAGGTCTCTATAAAATGCAGTAGCAATGGCTCTGATCTCCCCGAGCTTAGTAGCTACCGATCCATCCGGTCTACCAAGCTGGCGGACTCCTGCTCGGGCATGACGGGGTCCAGTGATCTCAAAAAACTCTCCAGTCACTCTATCACCAAGCTGCGTCCACTGAGAGGCCTGACGACGATAGTAAAACTCATGTCTCTGCTCCTCTACCTCTCTAACCTCCTGGCGTGCCTGGCTCAGCTGGGACGCCACCCACTCACATGTAGGCTGCTGCTCCTGAAGGCGCTGTAGCGAAGCAAGGCTGCGTCTCAGCCGTTGCTCCCGCTCGCAAATCTCTCCCAGTCGTGTCAAAGCTGCAGCGTGTAGAAAAGAGCTAAGATCAATGAGTCCCTGGGCACACTGGCCCGCTGCATCCTGGTCAGAGCACTGACTATCATGCCAGATCCTCTCAATGTCCTCAGCGAGACTGGGATCTGTAAGTACCCTCTCTAGGATCCTCAACTGCAAGCTGGGCTCCCGTGTCCCCTCCTCCAATGTCAATATAACTGGCGCATGATCTGAAAATGAGGTGCCAGCGAGAATGCCGACGGAGCCCCCTCGCTCCCCTAACCAGTCGCCCACATAGAAGCGATCAATCCGTGATAGATTAGTCCCTCCCTGCCGGCGATCCGACCGAGAGAAACTAAGACTGTCCTGAGACCGGGAGAAAGCCCCATGCTGCCATGCATCAGTGATCCTCAGTGACATGCAAAACCGATCCCAAGCTGCAAGCTCCATGCCGTGCACTGTAACATGACTGCCTCCCACCCTATCTGCCGGGTCCTCAAGCATGTTGAAGTCTCCCCCAACACACCAATGTGCGGCCTCTGGCAATGCATCTGTAACCTGAGTCCAGAACTCTGCTCTGGCACTAGCATGATTGGGCGCATAGATGTTGAGCACACCCAATAGCTCATCATGCATCCTCAGAATGACATACTGTGCTCTACCAGGCACAATGATCCCTCGATCCACAATGGCCTGCCGCCATACATCTGCAATAACCATGCATACTTCTCCCAGTCCACCCAAAGGACCAAACCCTGCAGACCAAAAAGTGTCCCATCTACCAGGCATCACCGAACCATATCTCCGGATCCTGCTCTCACCCAAGTGGTGCTCCTGCATCATCAAAATATCAATGCTGCCACCAACCAAGCATCTCTGAAGCTCCTGCCTCAAGCAACCTCGATAACGTATAAAGTGTGCTCCGCCAAGGCCCTGTACATTCCATGAGATGATCCTCATGGATGCCCTGCTGAGGTGGATGCTGTCTCAGCCGTACGGCGAGCCTTCGCAAGCGGCTTGGATGGAGAGTAGTCCCCATCCGAACGGCTGCGAATCTGCCCACCCGGTGTACTGCAAGAATCCCGGATCAGGCGCCAGTGGGCTGTGGCCCATGGCGACTGCCTCCTGCTCTGATAGAGCAACCTCGTGTATACTCACATATCCAGGGTCGCGTGCCAAGTCTGCCACTATGCGCACGACCAAATGCCGAATCCCTGAGGTATCCACACTCCCGGGATCCAAGAAAAAATGAGCCAACTCCCAAAGTCGGCCTATCACATCTGTCACCTCCAGATCGCTCATGTGATGAGAAAACTCAACTGCCTGAGTCTTCAAAGTGTTGAGAGCGAGCTCTAGAGTCCACTCCCGGTCACAAGGTCCACATAGAGGGAACGAGAAGGCCACCGCTGAGTCTAGTGCCTCCTCCCCACGGGCCGGAGGTATCACTACATGAACTCGGATGGGTGCTGGCTCATGGGGCCCCTCTGCTCCAAAAAGCCGTGTGAAGGTGTAATCAAAAGCCTCCGAGTGCTGTCTAATGCCAAGGCGACTCAACCGACTGCGGATAGATGAAATCCGTGAGGCCCTAATCGGCATAGGTCTCCTCTGTGATGCTCGAGCGAGGTCAGTGCTCAGCGCTCTCCGGACTGCAGGTGAGCGCCGCCTCCTGGGAAGGTGAGGCGGGCGGAGGGGGAGGAGGGGGAGGCGAGGCAGGTGGAGAGGGAGCCGCTGCCGAAACCGGAGCGGAGACGGGAGGAGGCGAAGGTGGAAGCGAGGCGGTGGGAGGGGACGGGGGTGGGGGGGGTGAAGGAGGGGGTGCTGGCATCTCTTGGTCCTCAGTCGCTGCAGGGGTCTCCTCTTAAAGGGGAGCAAAGCTGTTCCTCACGGGAACCCAGTGAGGCTGAGACTGTGGGCTGCTGCTGCAGCGGTCTCTGGGCATTCTGCTGTGGCTGTCTCCCTCGGCGGCGCCCCTGTCCAGGCTGCCACTCCGAGGTCTCTGTGGCCTGAGCAGGTGTCCCGGAGGCAGCCTGCCGAGCCGAATCTGTGGGCGGGCCATCAGTAGCCTGCTGCTGTGGTGAGGGTCGAGGTCTCCTGCGAGGGGCAGGCCTTGGCCAGATGACCGACCTGCCTGCAAATGAAGCACTGGTTCGGGAGCCCCGAGAACTCCACTTTCTGATCTATCCACCCCCCCCCTATCCTAGGTAGCTGAATGACCTTAGGAAGGGAGGAGATGTCAGACACCAACACTCTGACCGAAGGTAGCCCAGTTGCTCTGGCCACCACTGAAGCTGCTGAGGGGCCCGTCTCTAATACCGAGCCCACCAATGCTCCGAGCCTGGAGAGGAGCGGAAGATACTCCCGGCGGAGACCAGGGAAACAAACTGTAATATGGAAGAGGCGCTCTCCCTGCTCCGCCGCTGCTGGGTCAAATCCATGCTGCCAAGGTTTGAAGAAAGCCCGAGCACCCCTGATGTCCAGAGGACTCATGGCAAGGACCTTGGCAACGCTCTGGGCGGCCTCGAACTCGATCTGATAATGTCCCCGGCCCAGGAGCTGTACATCAAGGATCTTGCCCACATCTGCAAGAAGGCGAGCCTGAAGAAGATCCCTGATCTCCCCTTTGCTGGGGCGAGTGCCGACTATACGGCAGATGGTGGAATGAGCCTGGAGGCGTTCCACCTCTGCGGTGAGGCTCGCTTCCTCTTCCGGCGAAAGAGAAAGCCTGATGGGGATGTCCTCGGGGGTGGGCGAGGGGGCTGCGGATGAGTCCCTCTGAGGCGAGGCGGGAGGAGTCTCCACCATCAGAGTCTGAAGCTCAGGCGAAGGCGAGGCGAAAGCGGAAATCCTGCAAGAAACGGGTTGCACACAAAGAGGCGGAAGACCGGATGAAAAGGAAAAAACAAAACCCCCTGGGGGTGAAAAACAGCACGAAAGAGGAGGGAGGGGGCGAAAAATCGAAGGAGAAGCCCTGGGGGGGGGGGGGGGGGGGGGGGGGGGGGGCGGCGGCAGCAACGCGAAAGGGAGGGGGGGCGGGGCGCTGCTGAAGGGAGGCGCGAACAGGCGAATAGGGGGGGGGCGAACAGGCGAAAAAGGGGGGGGGGGGGGGGGTGCGAACAGGCGAAGAGGGGGGGGGGGGGCGGCGAACAGGCGAAGAGGGGCGAGGAGGGGGGAGGCGCAGCAGCGAGGAAGGGGGGGGGGCGCAAGCGGGCGAGAACAAAGGGGGGGGCGCAACGGCGAGAAGAAGGGGGGAGGCACAGAAGCGATGGCAGGCGGGATGAGGAAGGAAACGCGAGGGAGGGAAGGCGATGGGCGAGCAGCGCAGGGGTGAAGGCGGGAGCTTCAGCGAGCAAAAATCTTCATCTTGGAAGTATGGAGTTGGCTTTATATACACACGTTTAGCACTCTTTCCTTATGGATATTGTGGATCATATTATCAAGCTTACAAGCAAGCTATATGGAGATAGATCTCGGGATATCTTAAGGATATGGTGAGGAGATATTTCTTTTGGCTTCATGACCAACCTGGCAAAGAAAAGCTAAGTATACTTTGAGTTTGCAAAGTTAGTGGTTTTGCTATGAAGTGTTTTTGATGTTCACTAACCCTTGTATAGCTATGCAAGGAGAAAGGTGTTGTTGTTTGCCTTGAGATGGTTTCAGGGAAACATTGTTTATGGCTCCCTTTAATGAGATGAATTCTTTTCATGGCTCCCTTTATTGGGATGGATTAAATCTATGGAGATTTCTTTCTTGGACAAGATTTATATAGATATTGGGCTTCACAAGCAATTTCTATGGACGAATCTGTCCGAGTTTATAGAGAAGAAATCTTTGGATATCTCATGGATATGATGCTTTTATGGATAAAAGTCCACCTCTACTCCAAGGTGTGTGGTTAGCACGGAGTATGTGGTAAGAGTTATGGTATACAAGGATTATGGTATACAGGTCTATGGATTCCTGGACTTCTTTTCTAGGGTGGATCCATCCTCAGGTTTATGGATAATATTTATGACTCTCTTTTACTGGGATGGATTATTCTTTATGGCTCCCTTTATTTGGGATGCATTGGACTTTTGGAACTCATGGTTCACATACCTTGTGTAGTGTTCTCTTGTCCTACGTGCTCTCCTGAAGATTGTTTCTACCATCTGTGGGTGCAACAATAGAGAGCAGATGGAAGGGAACATGGGCACTTCAAAGGGCAGTGACAAGCACAACATACCCTGTGTAGTGTTCTCTTGTCCTACGTGCTCTCTTGAAGATTGTTTCTACCATGTGTGGGTGGAACAATAGAGAGCAGATGGAAGGGAACATGAGCACTTGAGAGGGTAGTGTGAGTTGGTGGCCGAAATGCCTATAAACTAGGTGTAGCAGAAATGCTTATGGAACACCAGGTTATCTATGCCTGCGAGTGATTGTTTTATCTTGTTACTTGAGCCCACCTCTCATCCAAGGTGTGTGGTCAGAGTACCAACACGGAGTGCAAGTGGTAAAGTGGACATGACGCTTGGTTGGCACGGGACTTATGTCTATGCCAAGGGTCATGTGGACCGATGTCTTTCTTGGCAGGAGACTTATTTTGTCTCGCCCATTTACTTGGGACATGATTATGATATCTGGACTTATGGGACTGTTTTGTCTCGCCCATTTCTTTGGGACATGGATTAAAAAAAAAAGTAAAATTTTTAAAAGTCATATTAGAATCAATATCTCCCCATACAGAGGCCAAGAGGTTCATTGTTCATCTCACCATGCATGTGGATTCATGTTGGGATTGTGAGAGTGCAATTCAATGAACACTCCACCATACACGTGGATTCGTGTTGCGATTGTGGAGTGAGTGTTTCATTGTTTCCACACCATGCTTGTTGATCAGAGTTGGGATTGTATGGGAGAACATGGGAACTGTTGGGATTGGGAGAAAGGATTGCCAGAATTATGGAGAACCAGCTTTTCTGTCACCATGGTTTGTGCTCTTAAATGGCACCAGTTTGTGTGCATAGCACATGTTTCTGTGCGAGGCACTAGTTTCTTGTGCATGGCACTTATTTAAGTGTCTTAGCACTTGGTTGTTGATTTTCATTGGCATATGATTATCTCATTGATATTGGTGATTGAGACACAATTGGCTCTTGTGCCTGTGTCTAGCATATCTTCCACGGAATTCTCGCCCATTTATTTTGGGACATGATTTTAATATTGCTATTATGGACACTTATTTAGTCTTACCCATTTCTTTGGGACATGGATTCTTCAATTATATTAGATTTTTGAGACTGTCTCGTCTCGCCCACTTGATGGGACATGATTATATCTTGAATATATGGCTTGAAGCTTAAAGTTACGGACGACTTTTAAGAAGTTGGGGAGGATGTCACCAGCCTGGACGTTTCCCAGTATGAAAGGAGTCTGGTGGACTCCAGGATGTCTAAATATTTGGAAAGTACAAGCTTTGGGAATGGGGGATTATCCTAGAATACAAAGGACCACACTCCTAAAATTTAGGAGAGTTGCTATTTTTGGCCCGACTCCGATGGAAATTCTGTTCGCGTCATTACATCTGGAATTGAGCAGATACCAAGAGCTGGCAAAGTGCCTATGACAGAATGTCTACCAGTTGGGATATTTTTAGAGGTAAAGATTATGGAAGGACCCATCTCTTAGATTGGGACATGTGGCAAGAAAGTGGACCAAAGTGAGACAAGTGGCCTGACACTTGTTAGAAAGTGGATCAAAGTGAGACAAGTGGCCTCACACTTGTCACTTCAGCTATTGTGTGGCTCTCCACTTGTCATTGTAGCCTTTTCTTGCCATTTTAGCTCATGGGAGGCCCAAATCTATAAATTGGAGCCCTCTCTCTTCATTAATGGAGGCTCTCTTGCTGCACACTAGCTTCTACCACGGTTAGAGGCTGCCCTACTGATGGCTACTCTCTTTCTCTCTCACTTGAAGGCTGCCCATGAAGAATATCGGCTGTTGGGGACTGTTGTGGAGGCTTTCATCGCGAAAAAATACTGAAGGCAAGGATATTTAATTATTTATTATGATTTCTACCCATTGTACTTGTTGTACCAGCCTTTGTACCTGCTGTACTAGCCATTGTACTGGATGTACACTCTCACTTGAAGGCTGCCCATGAAGAATACCGGCTGTTGGGGACTGTTTTGGTGGCTTCCATCGCAAAAAAATACTGACGGCAAGGTTATTTAATCATTTATTATGATTTTTAGCCATTGTACTTGTTGTACTAGCCTTTGTGCCTACTGTACTAGCCATTGTACTGGCTATCCTTGCTGTACCACCCATTGTATCGATTGTACCAGCTTTGTACTTGCTGTACCAACCACTATACCTGCTGTACTAGTCACTGTATATGCTATACCAGCATTTGTACTTGTTGTACCAGCCATCGTACTGACTGTACCAACCATTGTACCTGTTGTACCAGTCACTGTACCGGCTGTACCAACCATTGTACTTGCTGTGCCGGCTGAATGGAGAGTTGTACTTGCTGTACCAGCTCTATTGCATGAAGACCCGTGGTTTTTGGGGAAGAATCAGTACCCACATGGAGGTATATGGATTATGTTGTTGGCTCAGCATTTCTACAGCCTGTGTTCCGGCTCTGTTGCCTCGTGTTGGGCTGTGTTATGGCATTTGTATATGGATAATCCGGCATCTCTCGTGGGGAGAGTAAGGCCCTCAAACCTTGTACATGATATTATTCTCCTTGGGTAATAAAATACTCCAAGGGGGGGGGGTCGGCCCATTCTGGCCTCTATGCGGTGTGACACGTGCAAGCTCCATTTTCAGCATTTGTGGATGTTTTGTCCAGCTTTTAAATGTTTTAATATGCATTGATGGTATCAACAAGTGTTTCAAACGCCCTAGTCCTTCGGGCACCCGCCGCGAGTTACACTATGAGTATACTCCCTAGCTTCTACTAACATGTAGCCTTTGTCTTAGTGATCCCAGATTAGCCATCGTGAAGCTCGCTTCACATGGGCACGGCTTTGCCATCTAATGTATCACTTTAATAATACAATATTCTTCTCTATCTTTGTTATTGTGCAATTTGAGTTTTAAAGTTTTGTGTTTTGAAAAATCCTACGTGTTCTTGTGTATACATGGCAGGTTGTATCCTCTTACACTTTTTGGGAGGTTGGCAATATAAAAAAGCTAAAAGACGATACAAGCCTATACTAACTCCTCCACACAATTCATCAGGCATCACTCTGAGTATACTTCCTAGTTTTGACTAGCATATAGTCTCCGTCTTCGTAATTCTAGATTAGTTATTGTATACATCGCACGTTGTATACATGGCACGTTGTATCCTCTTACACTTTTTGGGAGGTTGGCAATTAAAAAAGCTAAAAGACTATACACGCCTATACTAACTCCTCCTCACAATTCATCAGGCATCACTCTGAGTATACTTCCTAGTTTCGATTAGCATATAGTCTCCGTCTTCGTAATTCTAGATTAGCTCCCTTCACACGGCCACAACTCTACCATCTAATGTATCACTTCAATAATACAATATTCTTCTCTATCTTTGTTACTGTGTAGTTTGAGTTTTGAAGTTTTGTGCTGTGAAGATCCTACTTCTTACAAGTGTTCTCGTGTATACACGGCACGTTTTGGGAGGTTGGCAATGCAAAAAAGCTCAAAAATCATGCGGAAAGACGAGAGGAACTTAATGCACCTGATTTTAGCCCTGTTTTTGGAGAGTTAACGAGCCCCTCTCCGCATCCTCCCTCTCCGGTGGATCACTCCCAGCCACTTCCTTCTCCCGCTTCCCCGTCCGCGTCCCCCTTCGCCTCCGCCTTCGCCTCTCCTGCCCCCCTCCACCCCCCCCCCTTCTGCTCCGTCCCTCTTCTTTTGAGCCTGCACTACCCCCTCTCTCCGCCTCTCTTGAGCATTCCTGCCACCCTCCGGCAGCACCTAATTCGGAGCGGAGGTAGCTGGCCAGTTCCCTCCGCCGATTGATCCATCGCTTCTCGGAGCTGGTCAAGATGACCATCACCGCCTCCCCAGTGAGGGCTCTCCCCCCAGAGTTGCCAGCCCCCCCCCCCCCCCTCTCCTCGCGGGGTCGTGGGGCTGCTAGTGGATTACAGTTTCTTCCGATGTCTCTCGACGGAAGGAATTGATATTTTCGAGGAGACAGTGGCTCCCATTCGGATTTGTGTGGTGTTCCATCCTTCCAAGCCATCCACTCTAGAGAGTGGCGCGATCGATGTTCTCCTTTCCCTTGAGCGTAGTCCCAAGGATGGGGTGGGATTCAGAGTTGATGGTTGCTGCCATCTAGGGGCAGGTAGTAGAGCTCTCGCAGCATCTTCATGAGCTGTGCATCACCGACGTGCTTACCCATTTGTGGTCCCTCCTCCAGTGTGGAGGTGCTGCCCTTTGTGTTCCTTCATATCTCAGTTGTAGTACCCCTTCCCTGTTGAAAATATGAAAGCAAGAGCAAAACTAGAAATGAAACAAGAACAAATGAAAGACAAAGAGTTACCTTGAGATGAGTGTAGACAAGACACAAGATTGATGCTTTCATTGATGTGACACCTACAATATATAGGTGAGAAGTACAAGATTGAGTAGACTGACTTATGGGATAAATGAAGAGGTGCCACATGGCACTAGACTCAAGACACAAAGACTCAACTGAAACTAGACTAGAGAAATAGTACACCTAGTGTGCACTTATTTCCAACACCCTCCTTAAGTGGACACTAGGAGGAAGACAAAAAGACAAGACTATGACATGACAAAAGATAAGACCAAGACAGAGAGACTAGACAAGGATTGAGAGACAAGCTAGAAGACAAGATGGACAATACTAGAAGACAGATATAAAGACTGATAGACTGAGAGACAAGACATGAGAGTCAAAAGATCCTGAGACACCCCTCCTCAAGTGATATCCTCATATGGGTCCACAAGGATAGGGACAAGATGGATCTTAAAA
Source organism: Cibotium barometz (assembly GCF_041138505.1). Classification (NCBI taxonomy): domain Eukaryota; kingdom Viridiplantae; phylum Streptophyta; class Polypodiopsida; order Cyatheales; family Cibotiaceae; genus Cibotium; species Cibotium barometz. The sequence goes on from NC_141053.1 coordinate 7,658,774, forward strand.
CAAGACACAGTCAGATTGATAGACAGATAGACAGACAACAGATAGACAGACAGACAAGACTAGATAGACAGAAGACTGACTGTAGACAAACAGATGGACCTTGAAGACATCCCCTCCTCAAGGGCAATCTCTGCCTCTTGGGTAGGGACAAAAAGCATAATGAGTAAGACACTAGAACCCCTTGACCTACATCATCGGTGGTCAAAGTGGTAGACAAGAAAGGTGAAGTAATCAGAAAGCCCATTCCTCATCATGTGAGGAATGAACAGCAAGATCTGCTGATGCAGATGTTGCAGCAACATGGGCTGAGGTAGATGCAGGGGCTGATGTAGAGGTTTTAGAGTAGCAGTCCTTCTCCCGGTGATTATCACGGCCACAAATGGTGCATGGATGAGCCTTGAAGCAGTCCTTCTCCATATGATTAGTTTTTCCACAATGGGTGCAAGGCTTTCTTACCTTAGAACCTCCTTTCTTTGCTGAAAATGCAGTGTCAGTTACCTTTTGTTGTTTTGTTCTTTCCTCTTCTTGGAGAGCATTGATGATACCTTCAAGAGTAGGATTATTGTGATACTTGAAGGTAGTGACAAGAGTAGCATAGGTGTCAGGTAAGCTTTTGAGAAGCACAGCAATAGCAATATCTTCGGAGATGGGGGACTTCACTGATGCAAGCTGAACCATAAGACTGCGAAAATAATTGACATGAGAGGCTATAGTAGCTCCCTCCTGCATATATAGATCAAAGAATGAGATCATAAGTGCAATCTTAGAATTTTTAGAGCGGGGTCCAAAAAGGGTATCCAAAGTGATCCATGCTCGAGAAGCAGACTGTATGTCGGAGATGTGATGAATGTAATCATCTCCAAGACCGAGCAAGATGATAGCATAGGCTTTGTCATTCTTGGCAGTGGGAGCATAAGTGATAACTTGCTCAATGTCGGAATCTTCGGGAGCAGCAGGATGAACAACGTCCCAAAGACTTTCTTTCATAAGATGGCACTTGATTTTGATTTGCCAAGTATGAAAGTTGGACCCATTGAATTTGTCGATAGACATGAGAGAATGAGTAGAAGAGGCCATGTGGAAAGGTCTTACCTCTTGCTAAAATGCAAGGGCAGTGTCTATTCCCTTACAAGATTGCAGAAATGAATGAAAGAAGAGATCCAAACTGTTTTTAGAAGCCGGCTCTCTCACCACTTGTCAAGGCCATAGCATTTGACAGCCCATCGAAGCATGAGGAACTAGCAGTTTGCAGATATGAGGATAAGAAAAGGACTAACCAGCAAACTGATGGAGACAATGCACAGTACCTTGTAGACTCTTCAAGAGGAAGCAATGGCAGAACTGAATGCAGCAAAATAGCTCGTTTAGGAGGACAGTCGATCTGCAGCTTCCTTGAGATGATACGCACCCTTGAGTTGATGAAGAAGGCAGCCAAAGAAGAGCTGCAACAGTACGGCGGGCAGCAGCAGCTACTAAAATCAGGCCGGCGCAGGGCGGACAACAAAAAAAAAAAAAAAAACTGGCAGACAGCAGATTCAGGTCGGCGCAGGGCGGACATAATGTGAATAGGCTGTTCAGGTCGGCGCAGCGTGTGCAGAATGTGAATAGGCTGGTCCTACAGGCTGAGTGCAGCTAGGGAGATGGTGGCCTGAAGCTATGGCAGGCAATACAGGGCAGAAGCAGCCTGCTCTGATACCATGTTGAAAACATGAAAGCAAGAGCAAAACTAGAAATGAAACAAGAACAAATGAAAGACAAAGAGTTACCTTGAGATGAGTGTAGACAAGACACAAGATTGATGCTTTCATTGATGTGACACCTACAATATATAGGTGAGAAGTACAAGATTGAGTAGACTGACTTATGGGATAAATGTAGAGGTGCCACATGGCACTAGACTCAAGACACAGACTCAACTGAAACTAGACTAGAGAAATAGTACACCTGGTGTGCACTTATTTCCAACATTCCTCCCCTTTTACAGATACTTCCATTGTGACCGATGGAGTTAAGAGTATGTGTACTCTCGAGCTCGGGCAGAGTGGCAACACATGGAGGACAGGATCCGTGCCCACCTGGCGTGCCTTCGTCCTAGGATTGACTGTGACTACTCCCCATCGAAACCCACACCCAAGACTCTTTGAGTGGAGGGCAGTTCCGATAGTTCCGCCTCCCACAGAGATTGATATGCGGATTGTCTCATGGAACATTCAGGGTTTGGGGGGGGGGCCTTAGTGCATTCAAAGGCAAGGCGTCCTTACGGGAGAGCTCCATAGAGTTGCAGTTGGGGGACTCATCCACATTCTTTTCCTCCAAGAGCACCATCTCTCTGAGGGGCATACTGGTCACTGTGGGAAGATTTTACCAGGCACGAGTCACACATTTTGGTCTCTCTTTTGGCCCCTCCGGGACACATGGGGGAGTTTGTATTTCTGTCAATGAGCAGCTCTTGCCTACAGTGGCTGGCGTAGGTGTCATTGTCACTAGGCGAGCTCAATGGGTTACCATTAGGATTGGAGAGGACTATGTGGGTTTCCTCAATGTTTATGCCCCGAACGGCGAAGCTAGTAGAGCCAGTCCGTCAGTCCCTCCCGTAGGCTAACTTTTGGTGCATGGGTGGAGACTTAAACATGATCGAGTAAGCAGAGGACAGACTAGGAGGAGGCACGGCTACAGTCTGAGGCTCAGAGTACTCTGCTTGGGAGGAGTTGATCCTGGCACTTAGGGGACAAGACCCTTGACACCTACCAGAGTTTGGGCGCAGCCCTAGGAGTATGTGCTTCTCGTGTTCTGACAGAAGTAGCACTGGGCCCAATCTCCCTCGACTTGATAGATTCTATGTGGATGAGTGGGCTTGTGGTCGCAGGGGCATGATTGGTATCTTGGCTGGTACTACCTTCTCTGATCATGCTCCGATCATTTTGTCTTTGGAGGACCCTCGGAGGCAGGACAGGCGCTTGAGCACTATGATTCCGGACAGCCTCATTCGGGACCTAAGATCTATAGCAGGATAGAGCAGAAATGTGAGGGGCTGGATTTTATATTAGTTTCTGCCGCACGCACCAAGAGGCAGCACATAGCAGATTGGTGGGATTTTGTGAGCAGGAGAGGAGCATTCGGAGGGGTCTTGCCTCTCTCCAGCGTCTCCAAGAGAGTTCCCTCGATAGCCCGTGGATTGAGAGTTAGCTTGCTGCCGCCCATACAGAGATCAGAGCCATAGAGGAGAGGAGGGTGGAGTACAGATACCATGCCAGAGCCTCCTTTTGGACCCAAGCTAGAGATAGAGTCACTGGGGATTTCTTTGAGATTGCGGGCCCTCACAAATGGAGAGATGGTATTCGCAGGGTGCGAGGCTAGCATAGAGCTTATGTGTCTAACCACCCCCATGTGAGAGCCATTGCCACTGATTTTTTCAGATCCCTCCTCACGGGTGACCCATTATCCTCATAGGTGGTGGATGTGCGAGAGAGGATGTAGTGGCACAGGAGAAAGGTGGTTCCTCCCGCTCTCCAGACCTTCTTAGTGATTCTCTCCACAACATAGGAGCTGGCGGAAGCCTTCACGGCTCTTCTTAGTAGGGGAAAATGCCCGGGGGCGGATGGGCCTCCAGTTTCCTTCTTTCTTTGCCACTGGGATCTCATGGCAGCCTTCAATGAGATTATGACTAGAGGCACCATGCCATAGAGGCTCTCAGAGGGTTTGATTCACTTGATTTCTAAGGAGGGTGGTGACAGATCGGAGATTTGGGAGTGGAGACCCATCACCCTCCATGGGACCGCCTACAAGATTTTGGCCAAGGCCATAAGCCAAAGACTTCAGCCTTTCCTCCCCTACTTGACCCATGACACTTAGATAGGTTTTGTTCACGATCAGAGCATTCTGGACAACATCTTCACTTTCTGCGAGGTGATAGCCTCAACCAGAATGCAGTAGCAGGACCTCATTATGCTCATTCTGGATTTCGAGAAAGCTTATGATAGAGTTGACTGGAGCTTTGTGGAGGGCACGATGTACCGGATGGGATTCCCAGTGGAGTGGATCCGCGGTATCATGTATGTTAGGTCTCTACTTAGCATCTCACAGTCAACTTCTCATTTAGGGACCCGAGGTGACGGATTCCCCCTTTCCCACTCGGTCCTGGAGGACTGTCCACTGGCACCATACCTCTTCCTATTTGTCGCTGAGGCCGTTAGCAGTTTTCTCTCATCTCAAGAGATGGGGCTCTAGGGATTGCGTCTCCCCATCGGTACTCAGGAGGAGCTACTGGACTCAGAGTTTGCAGATGACACAGTAGCATACTTATTTGGAGATGTTGGGAATCTCCAGAGATTCACAGAGGTGATAGAGATCTTTTGTCGCACAGCAGGAGTGCAGATCAACTGGCACAAATCGTGTGGGTTTTGGGTAGGCTCTACACCCGCCTTGACCTGGCATCCAATTGAGGCTTTCCAGCGGATCTCGAGGTGCACTCCAGTCCGCTATCTTGGATGCCAAGTGGGCATCGATATCTCCTTGGAGCAGATGCTCGTCCCTCTTCTTTTGAGCATGTGGAAGAAGATTTTGTACTGGAGTTCAGCGAGGCTTTTCTTAGCCGGCCGAGTGGTGCTGCGAACCAACTCCTTCTTGCCACCATGTGGTATGTTACCTCTTGCTGGGCCTTCTCCCGAGCCTGCATTGGTTAGGTACAGCGGTTGATCTGCAACTTTTTGTGGGCCGGTAGTGATGGGAGGCCTGCTCCGGTCAAGGTGGCTTGGAGAGTGATCATTTAGTTGCGACGCAGAGGTGGCCTAGGCATGATCGACCCTGCCATTTTCAGAGCCGTGCCTCGCTACAACATTCCACAAAAATAGAGCTTTGGAGATCTAGCAATTTGCACATCTTGGGAAACTCAATTGAACGATTGTTAGAGGACTTCTCCGAGGTGGTGAGCCTTGGAAGGACTTCCTCTTGGCTAGAATTTCAGCCCGTACTCCGAGCTTGGGGGGCCCTTGGCCGCAGAGCACCAAATAGATCTTCACACAGATGTAGGCCTGTGGCTTTAGCCCAGTTTTTGAGGACAGATTTAGTGCCAGCCTTCTCCGAGCTGGGGATCACCTTAGGCCGGCCCTCCAACAGAGCGTTTCGGTAGCCTCGAGGAAGCGTCTTTGGCAGCCCCTGATCTATTTACCGAGTGGCCACATGCTTGGGGGCCGACCTCATGTATCCTGGGGAGCGATGAGCATAGGACCTGCCATATCTCTTGGAGATTGGCTTGCATTCAGATAGCTTCCCCCTTAGCCTCAGGCGGTTGGGATCTAGGGTAGAGATAGACTCAACCTCGACATCGACTCTGCTATTCCTCAGGAGTGCCTGACCCCTATCCTAGACCCCCCCCCCCCCCCCCCCGCGCCCCTCCCTTGCGCCAGTGGTGGCTGGGTGTTTCTACTAGGCATGATATTCTCTTGGCAGCTCATGGCTCGGATGAGAGTTGTGCTTTGCTCACTTTTTCGATTGGACCCATGGCAGATTAGAGAGACTAGAGCTCCCTTTGGATGATTTCAATGGATGCACCTTACAGAGCGTGAGGGTGATTGGATTTCTAGCACATGAGTGGCACCTTGACCCCCCACCAGCCGAGGTGGCTAGGGAGAGACGCTGGCATCTATGGATTTGGGGGAGCCAGCCCATCACGCGCCTCCAGTGGGACCCGGGGGAGTGGACTTGGCGTGATCCTGTTGACAGGGAGGAGACTCTGGGTACCCTGTTCTTCGCATACACTGCATAGCTAGGCCGCAGGATCTAGATGCCCGAGGTTGAGGGCACCTCGGCAGTAGCAGTACACTGACAATCATAGAGCCTCTCACGGCGGGTTCTCTCAAATTTTTGGAAGAGGCTGTAGGACAGTTTTCAGCCTCGAAAGATGACCCTCTTTCTTTGGGTGTTGGCACATAGGAGTTTGGCGGTTGGCCATCCGCGGTCGACCAACAGCTTGTCCGAGGTGCGCCCACCCCCAAGAGTCTCAATGAGATTGTCTTTCGGATTGTCCGAAGGCTCAGTAGGTTTGGCAGCGGATTCTCTGCATTTTCACGATGGACAGGATTTCGACCAATATCATTTCATGGGGCACTGTCACTTGGGCCACAGAGACTGAGGTTATCATGGTTTATGAGGAGGAAGGTGGGGGCTAGCCCTTTAGGTCTCTCACCTTTGCATTTTGACAATACCAGTCCCAACCCCTTCCACTGATCATTGGACCCTAGGTTCATGCCAAAGATGGGAGGTTGGCTCGACATCATTCATACCCTCCGCGGTCAGTGGGGGAAGCTCTAGGGTGGCTCTGACCGCATGCGGAAGCAGTGGGAAGCCTTCTTGAGGCTTTGGTGGCATGGCCCCTTTCTCATAGATAGAGGTGGTGATCCCACTTGGCACTACAGACCACCTGTGTGGTTATGCCCTCCCCCTCCCCTTGTATGAGATAGTCTTCTCCTCATAGAGTGGCCAGCTTGAGGAGAAGAGCATCTGTCTCCACTCCTTGGTTCTTTGATCCTCGCCCCGTACAGGGAGGCGAGTTTGTATCTAGCCCTTCAAGGTTCTATTTAGCCCCTCGTGGTTGTTTTTTGTTAACTAATAGAAGGGTCTTTTTCTTGGGGGGAAAAAGAAAGACTGGGGGAAAAAGAAAGACTGGGATGGTGCATGCCAGGCAGTTAGTTCTGAATACTTGTATAACAAGGTGATTCGTATAAACATGTGTGGAGCGAAGGGGTCATTTTGGTTCTCAACATTCCTTTCAATTTACACATTTTCTGATTTTTATTAGTCCTTGCAAGTACTTACACGGGGCACATTAAAGTTCTTCACAAATTCATATATTTTTAAATGCAAAACCCAATGAAGGGTATCTATATTAAGAAAGTCACACCCGATTACACTGGCACCATGGCCTTGGGCTTATCATTTATAAAAGCTTCACAATTGAGGCAATTGGATTTCTTTTGCAACAAACTCGTTTTGTTGCCACATTTTTTTCTGAAAACTTTAGTAGAGGTTTATGGTCACCTAATAACCTTTTGGGCCACTTATTTTACAGGTATGGTTATTGGATCAGTTTGGTGTACTACATGATGGACAGAAAGCCTATCCTGGAGCAGTTGATACTTGTATGGTGGCTACCTTTTTCTTTTGGTGGAATTCAATTCTATATTTCTTGTATTTTTTGGTTGTATTTAGAAGTACCAGTTCACTTCTCACGGTTCAAATATTTGCGACAGTGAACAGGATTGCAAGTACAGGTGTAAAGCTAGTTATTATAAGCAACTCATCAAGGCGAGCAGAGTCAACTTTTGGAAGGATGGAAAGCCTAGGGTTTGACCCCTCTTTATTCGCAGGGGTAATCACAAGTGGAGAGGTTACCCATGAATACCTTTTACGGTTAGTATCTATAAAACACCTTTAGGGTTGCATTATTACACTAACTCTCATGAGTAAAAGATCAGGAAAATTATGAACGGTAGCATCCACATTTTTAACTATTTGATTGAAGTCAAATGCTAAGGGTGTCATTGTCAATTGTGGAACAGAAGGCACGACCCATGGTTTGCAGCACTTGGTCGACGATGCATACATATAACATGGAGTGAACGTAGTTCAATCTCTTTGCAGGTGTGCTGGTGCTATCTGTCTTCTTTTATAGAGCACATGCTAGTTCATATAAAAGTCTTCCATGGTTTTTTATTACTTGAAAGCTGCAAAGGATTCTAGACTAACTGAAGATGAGAATTGTCTATTTATGGATAGGGTTTAGGGTTGGACATTGTAGAGAACCCTGAGCTTGCAGATTTCATCCTCGCACATGGAACAGAGGCTTTGGGATTGAGGGATGGGGGTGTCAAGCTTGCAACACTAGAGGAGCTAGAGGGTGTGATGGCCCTTGCTGCTGGCAGAGGAATACCCATGGTGGTTGCTAATCCTGACCATGTGACCGTAGAAGCAAGAGATTTGAAGATAATGCCAGGTATGTAGGTGTATATATGTTACAGTTATCTCTAAGATAATGCCAGAAATTTAGGTGTATACTGTTATCTCTAAGGTTAAGCCTGAAATTCTTTCAGAGGTGACATTCCTTTGCAGAATGTTGCAGCCCATTGCATTATTTTTCTTGCTTTAAAAGGCAACGAATGGAGGTGACTTTGAAGAAAGTTCTTTTGCAGCTTGGGAGAAAATCTTGGAAACACACCATTTTTTTTTTTTTTTTTGTAAGAAGTGTTGTTCTATTACTTCATTGTACAAGGAAAGAGGCCCTGAAAAGTGAGGGAAACTTCTTCAAGATCAGAAACAGTGGAAAAACAAGTCTAACTGCATCTCTTGTAGTCTATGGCAATCATATAGAGATTGGCACAAAGACTCGAGAAAATATGAGTACTTGTCAATCTGTGTAGAGTGAAAGATCAGATGATTGCGGCTAATCTAGAGTGTCCAAAGTGTCCCAAAGTGTGTCCAGTCTTTGGTGATATCTCCCAAAGATCTAGAAATGCTTGGAGAGGCAACACCCTGGAAATCTGGCAGCCAAGCAAACAAATAATCTGAGCAAGAAATCTCTGGTATCCAAACAAGCCCATAATAATTGAGACATAGTCTCATTGCGATTTGAGCACCTAAAACAAGACGCAGAAGCTATCCTTCTAACCGACAGCCTCCTGTGTCCCTCCACAAGGTACTCTTGTCCATATTAGCAGTATATGCTCCAAAATCTGGTTCTTTATTTGTTGCCCTTCAGGGATCAGCCCTAGGATTTGCCAGCGTATGTCTTGCACATGACATCCCCCTCTGCTAAACTTGATGAAGGGATTCCAATCTCTATTCTTGGATGACTCATCATCCCATTATCTATTCACGGAGTCCCAACCTATCATCCTTCCCTTCCTGGCGACCTTTTCACTGAAAACCTGGCCCAGTCTCCAAATCTGATGAAGATTTATGCATCTGTTCCATCCTATCTCTTTTCCCTTCATGCCCTATCCCTGAACACTTTCTCTGGTCTTCTTTCCCGAGTATTGAGTTTGCCACTCTCACTCCACCCCTTGGAGGATCATCCTCCCTTGAACCGTTGCCTGAAAGCCTTTCCTGGTGTGCCCCAAGTGGCACCCGACTCATAGGAGTGCCATTCCCTTTGGGTCTTGTGGAACACCAACCAACCTCCTGGGAATTTCTTCCATGTGTTGTGTTCCTTTCCTTGGGCCTCGGACCTGTGCACTGAGGGTAGTGATGATTTCATTGAGGTGAGACCTCGTAGGCGAGGCATGAGTATGCACACAGATCACATGGTTTTTGAGATTTTTGCATTTGATTTAGGCATTTCCATAGATCTAGTGATTATGGAGACATACCATACTTGTGGTGATATATTAGTTGACTTGGATTATGAGGCATTTTGTTGTGATGCTCGTGAATGCTTATGCATTGATGTGGATTTAGTTTATTGGGCATTCTCTTTTGGTCATACCTGAGATCATCTTGAGTGCCTTGTACTTACTGATGCAGCACGCCATCATGACACATTCATCTTCGACCTTGATGGATATCTAGACCATGATCTTGGTGGCGTATCTTGTGGATTTTTATTCGATTCATGCTTCCTTGGTGACCACCTTTCGACGGTGGGGCAGTGTCACTTCGTATTCGACGATGGGGTTTCCATGGTGATTTGTCTCATATCTCAACTTAAGTCTCACTCCATTACACACACTAACAGTTTCAAGGTTTGCAAGGGTGCCCATATAATGCAGAAACTGTGTGGGATGTCTGTATGCCCCCTTGATATGACTATCCTCACTCATCAACTCTTACACATGTCTCAAACTACGAGGCTGGATGTAGGGTGGCTAGAAATGTTGAGGACAAAATATAAAGTATTGTAAATGAAAACCGGTTTTTGTCTTTCCAACTCAATATGTCAGGAACATAGTTACATAGTGTGTAGACGTGCTATATGTATTCGACTAGCTAGAACATGACATCTATGACGAGAGGAGCTGATCCGAACTCGGCAAATACTACGACATCTGGCACTGAGGGCTTAACTCCGGATCATGCGTGAGAGCATCATAACCTGGAGTCTCTCTACTCTCAACCGGTCCTACTCTTCCAGGTGTGGGCCCTAGAAAGGCACCCCCCACATCATTGCTAGGGGGACCAAAGTATCAGATAACCAGCATTTGGTATTAGGTTCCTGGAAGTTGGATTGAAAACATTGCATCTCCAAAAGAGCAAGTGTGGCATATCCCCACGCCAAACATGCCTCCAAGCACATGGTAAAAGCAGGCTAGTGAAAGTGATCGCCAGTTTTACACATGATTTGACCAACTCAACCTCATCTCCTTTGTATGTGAAAGAGTGTATGCTACGTGCAACCAGATAGGTGTTAAAAAGCATAATCTTGGTCTTACTATGAGGTCTGTCTCATCACAAAAAGCCTACAATGCCTCCAGATGTCGCTGCAATCCCTCGGCTGAATCTGATACAAGGACTATGTCATCTGCATATAAGAGAATGGATATCACTCTGTGCTAGCCGAGAGCCCGTGCCACCCAATTGATCAATGAATCCTGAGAGCTCATCAATGTATATCCCAAAGATTGTAGGAGAGAGAGCGGGCAGCCTTGTTTGACCCCAATAGTGCTAGGGACCTCTCGGGAAAGACCCCTACTAGTCACGGGCTATATTGTAAGATCCCTCCAAGATCTCCCTAAACACACAACAAGATTAGTACCAAAAAGAAGGGGTGCAAGCTAGGTCACCTCCCAATTGTAGGTTTGCGGCTGCAAACCACCCCCAAGCCAGAGGCTAAGTCAAACCCATTGTCACAACGTCTGTCAACATTAACAATAATAAATCCACAAGTCGTTTTTATAGTGATTACTTCTATAAATAACCAACTAGTCCTAAATAGCCAATAACAATGGTTTTACTAATAATCCACCGTATCAGCTTGCTTTCCCTAATCCCAGGTTTTCCCTAACCCTACTAGATTAGGCCACTAAATCCCAAGGATTATTGTTAGGTAAACGACATATATAATGCCAACACTCCCCAGATCATCTAAGGTGGCATTTGTAAGCACCCAAGAAGTTGTGACCTGGGAACCGAGTCAAACGCCTTGCGGAAATCCATAAAGCAACAATAAACACGATGTTGGTGTGTCCTAGTCTCCTCAATGATGGCCTTGAGGGTAAAGACATGAATGTCGAATAGTTCTCCTAAAGCCTGCTTGTCCTGGTGCTCTCTATCTGTGCCTCTCTGCCTCCAATAGAGCCCATTAGATCTTGGCCAATCATGGTAGTCCGGTAGTTATTGGTGGCCATAGGGTCTCCTGCCTTATGGCTAGGTACAATGGTGTTTGTGGTCTAGGAGGGGGGAAGGCCTTCACCATAGTCACAGGGGACGGCGGGGACGGAGCCTAGGAACGTTGGGACGCCGAAACGGGACGGCGCAGGGACGGGGACGGACGGACGTCCCCCGACGGGCGTTTCATACCGGGGACGGCGCAGGGGACGGCACAGGGACGGGGACGGCTGTCGGGGACGGCCTGTGCGGGGACGGCAGAGAGCCGTTGCGCCTGCGCTTGCGCCCGTTTCTGGCCGTTGCCCTGCCTGCCCCTTCGTAGCCGTTTATGGCTGTTGGGCCTGGGCTCTTCTAGCCGTTTATGGCTGTTGGGCCTTGGTCCTCTCTCTCTCTCTCTTGCCCTTGAGGCTTTCCTCTCTCTCTCTTGCCTATCTATATAAGAGCCCACCTCTACAAGGCTACAAGCACACACAAGTTCATAACTCTCAAGGCTCATTGCTCAAGCTTTCAAGGCTCAAGCTTCTTGAATCTTCTCTCTTCCAACTTCCAAGTTCCAAGCTCTAGGGCCTAGGCTCTCACCTCTCCCTCAAGCCTCTTGAGTCTTCCAACTTCCAAGTCTCTAGGCTCTCTCTCTCTCTCTCTCTCTCTCTCTCTCTCTCTCTCACATTCCTCAAGGCTCAAGAGTCAAGCCATCTTCAACCATGGCATCCTCCTCACGTGCCGGGGCTCCTCGTAGAAGGACAACGGGATGGACATGGTGGGAGGAGGTAAACTACACCACATCCGTTCATGGAGGCGGTTCTCGGCCATGGGTATGCAAGCTTTGCCCGTACCGGCGAACGGGTGGCGCCGACAAAGTGCGAGCCCACCTCTTGCATGAGAGTGGGCATGAGGTGAGGTTTTGCACGAATGTCACGCCCGAGAAGAGACGGGAACTTCTTGACAAGCTTAGCGTCTACGAAGCGGTCGAAGCGACAAGAAGGACACCACGAGTGGCCGTGGATCCCGCGACGATGGGGAGAGGAACTCAAGCCTCTACCATGGAGTCATGCGGTGGATCGGGATCATGCACACCATCACCTTCACCATCAAGTCGGAATGTTACTCCATCCACGACACCGGCACCCTCCATCTCCACGGCCTCTCAATCATTACGTGGCCCACGGCGACAATCTACACTTGGGGAGAATTGGAACCCCAAGTTGAAGGAGGAGGTGGATATGGCGGTGGCCCGCTTCTTCTTCCACGACCACATTGCCTTTCAAGCGGCTAGGTTAGTGCAATCGATCATTGCCAATTCATCATTCATGTTTTCATCATCCTAGTCCCCTTCTCATTAGTAAATTACTTTCTTGAATAGGTCGGAATACTTCAAGGTAATGGTTAAGAAGATTGGGGAGTATGGCTCAACCTATACGCCCCCCTCATCCGAGAGCTTGCGCACTACATTGCTCGACAAGGAGAAGCGCATTGTAGAGCAAGCGGCCGACAACACAAAGCGGCAATGGGAGAGGAACGGAGTCTCCCTCATTGTGGATGGATGGAGTGACACCCGCAAGAGGAGTATTCACGGCATGGTTGCATATTCCCGTGGAGAGATGTACTTCATCTCATCTCATGATGCATCCGGCACTGGGGGAAGAGCGCGGATGTGCTTGCGGCGGAGTGGGCTACCACCATGGAGATCGTTGGCCCCGAGCATGTAGTGGGCTTTGTTGCGGATGGGGAGCCTTCCAATAGGGCGGCGGGAGCTATTCTCCAAAGTATGTATGGACATGTCATGGTGACCTTTTGTATGGCTCATTGCCTAAACAACCTCCTCAAGGACATCGGGGCATTACCATGGATCAGCCCGCTCATTGAGGAGGCCAACACCATGGTCTCCTTTGTCCTCAACCACCAAAGACTTCGGCATGAGTTCAACAAGAGGTCCTGTCTCTCTCTCCTCAAATATTCCGACACCCGGTTTGCCTACAACTTTCTCATGTTGGGCCGGTTGAAGGATTGTAGTGGTGCTTTGAGGGGGCTTTTCCTTAGCGACGAGTTTGTCGCCATGCAAGAGTCCCATACAAACACTGGCCAAGAGTGTAGGCTACGGGCGGATGACGCCTCTTGGTGGGAGCGTGTGAAGACCACAGATGCTATGGTGAGGCCCATAGTCCACCTGTTGAGGATTGTAGACGCTATGCAGCCATGCATAGGCAAGGTCTACGAGGCCATGGATCGCATGATAGAGAAGTTGAAAGACTTCGTGCCTGACGAAGACAGATACGAGGAGATCCATGCCTTGTGTCTAGGAAGGTGGAATTCCTACTACTCTCCATTGCATTGCAGCAACTTATGTGGTGGACCCAGAATTCCAAGGCAACAAGCAGGAGAGCGACCGGGAGGTGAGCGCTGGATGGAGGATCATCTTGGATCGTCTTTTGCCTGATGCATCAGTTAGGCGCAAGATCAGGGACCAGCTTTCGATGTACAGGTCATTTCATGGCTCCTAGGGCTGTCATGATGCACAGGTTGACCGCTCCAAAGTTGGTGCTGCTCTATGGTGGGAGGACTTTGGTTCAGATGGACCGGAGCTGCAGCAGCTTGCCATCCGCATACTTAGCCAGGCCGTCAGCTCCTCTTGCTTGGAGCAACTTTGGAGTACCTATAGCCACATTGCCTCTAGGAAGAGGAACCGACTCGGGGTAGAGCGTGCCAATGACCTTGTCTTTGTCAGCGCAAACTTGCGAATGCTTTGCAAGAGCGTGACCAAGAAGGCAGATTCCTTCACCGAGTGGGAGATGAGTCAACAAGAAGAGCAACGGGAGGATGAGGTGCAGGAGCAGCATGCCAGTGAGGATGAGACTGAGGATGAGCTTGATGCTTCTTTGGTAGCCGCACAAGCTACCCATGACCATGAGGCGAGCACTTCACGTGGATGATCATTCATGGATCATGATTCATGGGCCTTACTACTTAGCTCTAGCCTCTAGCCTCTAGTCTTCAGTACTTTTTTGTCATTGACTCATTTGAGTCCGTCCTTGTATTTTGCCTCCTTAAGGCTTAGTCCTAACTCTTGAGTCATGACTCATTTTGTATCTACTTAATTATTAATATGACTCAAAATCTTACCATTTTAGTGTAAATTTGTGCTCATTTTGATGTACTTCCAAAGTAGAATAAGTGCAGAGTAGAAAAATTTAAAAAAAAAGTATTTTTTGAGTGCCGTTCCCTCCCCCGTCCCCGTTCCCTACTTATGGCCGTCCCCCGTCCCGTCCCCGTCCCCCGTCACCGTCCCCCGTCCCTTGTGACTATGGCCTTCACACAAAGCCCTATTGAAGATCTGCGCAAGGATGGGGAGCAAGATGACGGTTCCATGTGCGAAGTGCTCCGTGCAAAGGTCCTTATGGTCCTTGTCTCTACCATTTTGCAGATTCAATAGTGTGTTGGTGACATTGCCAGTGGTGAAAAGCCTGGTGGAGGTAGGGTGGGGGATGCGGGATAAATCAAAGGGGGGCTGATTCGGGATTTCATATAGGTGGCATGTGTAGGTCTCCCATATGAGAGGGTGAGTGATGGTTGTTTGTGTCTTCTGTTCCTCCAAAAGGTGCCATGAGTCTGAGAGAGAGAGAGAGTGTGTGTGTTACATGAAACATCTATAAAAGACCCAAAGACCAAAACGTGTGGCTTCAATCTTTGAGGCCATGTGCTCCCTTTAGGCCTATGAAAGGCCTCCATCTACATGTGTCATTCACACGACAAACTGCATGAATGCCTATGCTTCTAGGCACAAAGCTTTGGTTTGACCTTTACTCCATGTGTTTCAATGCTGAAGTAAACTTTTTGTATTTTTCCAAAGGTCATAAATATAGGTAAAAGCCATTTTGTTGAAACCTGTGAGCAAAATAGCGGGCAGTATGAGTTTTTTTCCTTTTTGCAAAAAGCTCTACATCTCTTTCCTTCCAACCTTCAATAAAAGTTTGATTAAACCTTATATCAAGGCAACCTTATACTGCACTCTCTAGGTCGGTTTTAAAAGAAGCTTTACCTTATGGCTTGAAAAACTCAAAAATGTATCGGATTTTTTTTAAAGCCTCTTGGCTTTCAAGGCGAAAACTAAGGTTTTTTTTTTCTCAAAAGAAAGCCTCTCTCTCTCTCTCTCTCTCTCTCTCTCTCTCTACGCATGAAATCCATGTTTATGCTTACAACAAATCCTAAATTTTCCATCAACTGAAAAACCAGTGTCAAAATCCAGATATCTCTGCCCAAAGAGTGTGGGAGCAGCCTTGTTTCACCCCAATTGTGCTGTGTACTCCAACCAATGATGTGCTTATAGAGTGTGATTGTGGCCTTAGGACGTTATCTTCCACCCTGTGTGTCTTGCTCATGAAAGTGTGTTGAAGGCCTTGCAAAAATCCACAAAGCAACAATTTAGCTTCTTCGATGATGGCTCTGAGCGTGAAGATATGATCTAGCATGGAGTGGTCTTGCCGAAATTCTCCTTAACCCATGGCTTGAACTTCCTGTTGTTGTGTCTAATGATCAGTCACTATGATATGCCTTTTATCGCTGAACCAAATATTTTGGCCATCAAATAACCGACCATGATGTTCTGGTGGTTGTGGATTTATTGTTTCCCTGCCTTGTGAATGGGTCTAAGGAAGTTCTTCAACAAGTTTTGAGGCAAGCCATAACAAATAGACGCATTGAGAAGCCTGGCCTAAAAAGGTGCGAGGGTCTTACAGCCATAAGTGAATAACTTTAATTGAAGCTTCCTTCACCCGTAGGCCTTTTGCCTTATTGTTTTCGAGTTTGTGGATAGCTTGTGTTACTTTCCAGTAGAGAAAAGGGCTGAGTGTATCTATGTATGCTTGCCATATGGCCGGATCGGTAAGAGGGGAGGCTGATTTTTTTGCAAGAACTTTTATTTATCGCTCTAATAAGACATCTATACTCTCTCTCTGTTTGGCTGTCCTGTGGCTGGTGATGTGTGTGTTATCTCCCCCTCTGTATTATGTGTAGATGTACTCCTCACACGGTATACCCTCTGCTCTCCCCATCTCAATTCGAATGCTATGGGGAGACACCCTCAATCGGTTGCAATCCTCATGGTGTGAGACGTGTGCCGGTCATGCTCAATGAACCCATCTTCAGTGACTCGCAAAAAGTGTTCTCTATAGAACTGGAGTTTTGTGGAAAATATTAGCAGGGACAGCCATGTCTGAACCGTATGAAGTTAAATCAGGTCTACACTGATGATACAGATAATATCTTGGTGTGAGAGATCCAAGAGAAGGGCATCCAGGCTGTACTGAGTACTCAAAGTGGGGGAGACTAAGACCATGTGAGTCAAACCAACTGATGATGTGGGAGTCCAAGAGCTACTTTGCTCCTCATGAGAGAGAGAGAGAGAGAGAGAGAGAGAGGCTTTGATACCAATTGTAAGCTCCCCCAACCTAAAAAGGGGAAACCTTAAGATAGTCTCCTAAGTCTAACAAAAGAAAAATTTCCTACTCGTCGACATCTTGACCATGTAAAGATGTGAGGATACGACTAATAGGTAAGACCTAGTTCTATCCCGCAAGGGAGCGTGGTCTCCTAAATGACTCTTGAAATTGAATCATCCATAGAGTGATTGACCTTAACTTGGGCAACTTCTATTCTTGATTCTTAGAAACAACGCTTTTTTCCCCATCTATGTGAGGCACAGCCGCTGGCCTAATCCTCTAGAGTAGGGTTGCCAAGGGACCTACTTACGTACTGTATAGCTTTCAATTAAGTTTGTTGGAAAGCTACCCACCATCCTATGGACGGGTGGACCCGATTAGTCGTATCCTCGCATCTTTACACAGTCGAGGTGTTGACGAGTAAGAAATTTTTCTTTTTTTAGACTTAGTAGACTATCTTAAGGTTTCCCCTTTTTAGGTTGGAGGACCTTACAATTTCTTCTAATTGTGCTAGTATAATATGAAAAATTAAAAAATGGATTACTTTAACACAACAAATCGTTAATCTTATGATCCGTTAAGATGAGTAGATCATTCAACCTGTCTGTCCACTTGGTTAAAAATGACTTGTGAAGCTCTACTAGATTGAGTACCTGTCCACTTGGTTGAAAATGACTTGTGAAGCTACTAGATCGTTGACACTCTGGATACCCTATTTTGGATCCTGTGTAGGTTCGTTGGGTTTAAAATATGAGAAGTTAGGAGGCCACGTTCAGTATATGGGCAAGCCTGATTCTGTAAGTATCTATGCCAGATATCTGATATTTTAAAGTTTGAAGTTTTTTTTAGCTCCAAACAGTATGAATGCAGTTTTTAAGTGATGTAAAACAATCAATATGATTTATGTACTTTTTAAATAATAATAAAAACTTTTCAATAAATGCAGGTAGTCTATCAGGCTGCAGCTGAGTTGACAGGAGTGGAATTCTCTGACATGGTAGCTGTAGGTGATTCTCTTTTCCATGACATTCACGGTGCTGCTAGAAACTGTATGGACTCTGTGTTTGTAACTGGTGGAATTCATGCAAATGAGCTTAGCATCAGTGACATTGGACAGCAACCTAAACTTGAAGACCTTGAGTCACTCTTCAGAATCCAGAACATTTATCCCACATTTGTTGTCCCTATGTTTACGTGGTAACTCAAATTATTCTTCTGAATGCTCTATCCGTCTATGTTTGTTTTGGAACCGTGCATTTTTTGTTGGCTCATGGAGAAGAGCCCAATTGCCTCCATTCTCATTTAATGAAGAAGGTAGTAGTGAAGGCGGCTACTCAAAATGAGGTAGGCATCTCTTGACCTTTGAATAAAGGCTTGTATTGTTTATATGTAGGGCCTGCTGATTTGCAGTCTCAGATAATGAGCCACCTGTCCTTACACTTTGACTCATAATTTCAAACCTATTGAGAATGCGTCCTCTTAAAAGCACACGTCGTGGGTGGTCCATCTTCATAAAAGACAGTAATCCTCTTGGATGATGAGTGGCTTTCTTCTTCTTCTTCTTCTTCTTTTTTGTTGCCATGCTTTGATTAATATTGCTAAGGCAACATGGGAGCTCCACTCGATTTACTTTGCAAAGTAACTGGATGATTTACTTTCCCACTACATAGATGCATATGCATGCATGCGTGTCACACATGCATATGTAGTTATTTTTTGTTTCTATTATGCATGTGTGTGTGTGTGTGTGTAAAAGTCTTTGTACATGAATGCTGCTGCATGAGTTTTATGTGCGCAGACTGTGCATACACATATGCATTTTAAGAAATGGGCCATTATTAATTTTTCCCTTTTCATGGCTCATGGCTCCTTGGATAATTGCATAATGCATGATTTAAGTTTCAAACTAAGACTTGCGAAGAAGAGAGTCGATGTGCAAAAAAACAGGACACGATGTTAAAGAGAGTGATGGATAGCGCACTTTATTAGTACACACTAGTAGAGTCATATTTTTGAGACCCTTCTGTCTGTTTGTTTGTTTGTTTGTTGACATTGTCGATTTTATTACTAGATACTAATTCATGTTTCAGGATTTTCTTTACGTGTGCGCGCTAATCACGACGGCACTATAAAAATGACTTGAATCTGGAACAAGGAAAATCCCAAAACAAGGAACGCTTCAATCAAGATGATGAATATTTACACATGGGTTAATGGTTTCAGGTCCCTTTGAGACTTGAAAGCTTGTGAAACTACCTATATCATAGTGTCTAGTGAAATAAGTTTTTCCAAGAAGGAAGATGACTTTACCAATTGGTTGCTAACCTAAACAATAATTAACACCAACACAATCTTGTCTCATCAGGTCAAAGAGTAACATTCCAAGTCTAGTCATTTTAGGGATCCAAGTCTAGGCTTGGTCATTAGATGAGTTAGCAAAGTTACCATTATTAAAAGCCACAACAATAAATCTAGAGAGAGCAATGCCATTCAGCCCTTCATGTAGTGGGAGTTCAAGGGATGTACATAAACAGAAGTGAGTGGATGCTTAGATTTTAACTTCATTTAGGAAAATCACCGACAATATTACGTTCTAAAAGTGACATAGATATATAGCCTAAACAAATTTTAGCATATCTAAATGTTCTATCAAGGAAAGTGAAACTAGGCCCATCCTGTACATCCATATTTTTGGGAAATGCATCATGTTTTTCTCATGATTTTGAAATCTTTCTCTATCCTTTAGGATATCCCATATGGCCATTTTTTATGTTCCTTTATTTTCTATAAGCTTAATAAGTCATGATTTTACACTGACACTTTTAGTATTTATACTAAAGTATAAGCTTAATAAGTCTTGATTTTGCATTGGTACTTTTGGTATGTATACAAATTTTCTAAGCACTAGTACTTTTGGTATTTATACAGCTTTTCTAAGTACTAATACTACATTTTATCACTACCTTTTTTTACCTTGCTAGGGTGTGCATCCTATCCACCTATTATTTTCTACGTTAATGCTACTCTTGTACAAAAAAGAAGACATTTTGTAGTTTTTGTAAAAAACATTGTTTCTCTTCAAGTCTATCACGATATTAGCTGAAAATAAAAATCAAGTGCAAATTATAACTTTTTATATTTAACTTTGAAAATACCTTTAAAAGAATTTTAAGCACACTAAAAATGTAGATCTAAAATTATTTTATATTTATTTAGTTTCTAGGTTCATTTAGAGGTAACAATGTTGCACACACACACACGCACACGTACGCACTGTGTTTATGCATGCATACAAAAGCTTACATAAACACATATATGCGTATGTATATATGTATGAATGTATACATTTATGGCTAAAAGCATGATTGGGTGGAGTAGAAAGCAATGACCAAGACACTAATTTTGTTAGATTTAGATATCACTATGCAAGTATTAAAAACAAGTAACACAGTGCTTTCAAGGCCATTTTGAATTTACATTAAGAACATTAAAGAATTCATTATGATAACTACGTCATTAGTATTAAAAGCATTTAACCTAAACATGCTTTTGATCATCACACACACCATTGTTCTTGGAGCATAATCTTATAAATTCACTTTGGCTATTATAAAACCCCTCAGGGGAAGGGGGAGTCAAGAAGTCATTTTTCAAGTTAATGGTTAATGGTCAATCCCATAGGTTAAGGTCCTAAAGAATTAGCTTATATTATAAAGACCCATGGTTGGAAGAATAAAGTACCCTATTTTAGTGAGATTTTATCTAAAAATATTTTTTGAAAATCATTTTTTGTACTTATGGCTTGATTTTGATTAAAAGAGGATAAGTTGGATGCATGAAACTCATTGAAGAGTCTCCAAATTGAATGGTATGGGAACTAAAATCTTGACAAGTGTTGGATGGCTAACAAGGTTGGCAAGAACCAAAGTTGTTGAAAGGAAAGTAGCTTACCACAATTGGCCTCCTTTTCTTTTGGTCAACCAAGAGAGGGGGTTTTGTATGCAAAATGTTTGGGATAGTGATTAGTCGAGAAACTCTCAACTTTCTCAATGGAGAGGAGGTAATGAGAAGGGGGACAATCACACCCAATAACCAAGAACATGGAGCATCCACATAATCCACAAGGAGAGCCATCACCAACATTGCTAATGAGGAGCTATGATAGTAGTAGGCGATGATGGTGAGGCATGTTTTCCACACGTGTGGAAGGACACAGTGACCTAGATCAGTAGCCACAATGCACATGAAGGAGAAGCATGGAGAGCCTCTCTCTCTCTCTCTCTCTCTCTCTCTCTCTCTCTCTCTCTCTCTCTCTAAATGAAGGGGATAAATAATATCCTAAAAGATTGTAAAAAGTAGCATATGGTCATTTAATTGGGGAAAACTATAAATAGGGGTGATGACCCATGAGATGAAACTTTTGGATCATTTTATAATTTGGACAATGTGTCTTTCTTGGAGTACATTGGTACTACCTCTATGGCTTTCATGAGAGTTGGCTTATGATCCCACATGTGTGGATTATTACATAAGGTAACGTATGCCAACCACATTTGTACCCTAAATGTGAGTTGGTCTAGTGTTCAATATGTTGTTGCCAACCACACAAGTACGGAATGCCTCCACCTAAGATCCAGGTAAAGGAGGTATCTGGTACGCATACTATGTGAGGATAGAAAACCATAACACTATACATTACTACATGATGATGATGGGGCTGATCTTACAAATATTAGATATGGCTATGGTTTTGTTACATTTCTTTCCCATGGTTATTTTCTTAGTATTTCATGGGGCTGCCACTCTTTACATTGGTATCAGAGCTTTGATATGTTGTGCCATCCACACAAGTACGGAATGACCCCAACTGATCTTACAAATATTAGATATGGCTATGGTTTTGTTACATTTCTTTCCCATGGTTATTTTCTTAGTATTTCATGGCTGTTACTTTTTACATCGGTATCAGAGCTTTGATTTGATCATGGGAGTTTTGATTTTCAATGTGGCAAGAAACTTGAAAGAAAATGGGTATCTACTTGTGATCTTGGCGATTTTTTTGATCTTTGCACACTATTTTCTATGATTTCTTTCATTTTCTTGGAAAAAAATTACATAGATTTTCAGGGATTTTTTTTGGAATTCTTTTAAAAAATGCACTCAACTTAGCTATCCTAAGACAAGGGCAACCATGACCATTTAGATTTTGGGACTTTGATGAATTCTCTTCTCAAAAAAAAGAAAGAAGCCACGTTGAGGTCAGTAAGATCTCCATGCAAAGCAGGCAAGGTCTTTGTATCTAGCCTCATGCAAAAAAAATGTGAGAGAAGAAGAAGAACTGAAGAATAGCAAAAAAAAAACCTAGCTTGGCATACCATGTTTAACAACCCAACCATTATAGATACCAATGATTCCAAGCATCCAACGTGTATCTTCCCGGCCACACACCATACTCACGAGCCCCCTGTGTCCGTGTTGGTACCCCCATGCTACACATCACTAGGTCTTTAGCCTACAATCTTCACCCATGAACTTTATAGATTCACACTTATTATTATAAGCGATGATGTGCAATAGTATGCCGCCATTGGTTTACCCACACAACGTCTGCATGTCCCATGCATTACTGGCGTGTAAATCCCATGTAACAAAGTAAACATCCCACGTGTTGCCTTGTGTAAGCTCCACATCTTGCCACATGTAAGGGCCGTAACGTTCTTTTTCCCTTTTAGGAATCATCGTCCTCGATGACAAACTAAGGATTACGCTTTTCGAACCTAAAATTTTGTTTCCCAAGTTGCATCTGTCAAAGGACGTCCTTTCCATTTGTTGGTAAGTCTAACTTGTTGAAATATACAAGTGAATAGGGTGTGTGCGGGAACAAGCCCTTGTTGGCAAGAGGCTGTAAAAGAGAATGTGTAAATGTGAGAGAACCTGTAAAAAGGTGAGAAGAATCTACTGGGAGAGAATAAAGGGTAGCATGAGAAGATTTAGGAAGTGTGGAGATATTCTGGGAGAGGTGGAGAGAATCAAGCAAAAGAGGTGAAGTGAATAAGGAGAAATCAGTGGGATTAGATGCTTGGATGTAAACTCTATAAATTGAGGCATTGGCCTAATGAGAATTTGCTGGTTTTTGATTATCCATGCCTACATTAAGCTATTTGTTAATTACTCACTAATCATGTCTTAATTATTTGCTAATCACTATTAATAATGTTGATTCTAGTATTTAATCCACCATAGCTCATCACATTGTTGTAATTTTAACATGGTATCAGAGCCAAGCCTAGAACCATCAATTTGTGAGCCCATTATCTTGCTAATCACTTTGCTAATTAGGATTAGTAGAAAATTAATATTTTCACCTCTTTTTGAACTAACCTCTGTACCCCCAGCCAGTGGAGGAGCTCCCTCTCTTTGCACACTCAAAATTAGCCCAAACCCTTCTAGCCATAGATAGCTAACTCAATGGTGCTCCAGCCAGTCGAATCAGAAGCGCAAACCGCCGGCGCATATAGGAGAAATTACGTTTTTTTTCCAGCGTAATTTTTTGTGAGAAATTTGCAGATCTTGTCTACTACAAATCAAATTGGTCTAATTCCTCATAGCTCCGGGGGTTTTCAAGCATGCTCTACAAGCTGGTGAAGTCAGAATTTGATTTGATCAAGTCTACAGTGAGATCCAAGCTCTTCATCAAATCTGCAGGTGACTTTGGTAAAACAGAGATTAAGCATTCGATGTTTGGTCAAATCTTGTGTTTCTTGTCTTAATCCTCTACTAGACTAATTGCTATTGATGGCCTTGAAAGGATTTGAGCTCATTTGAACTCTAAGGCCTCAGATCTGGGCTCCCCTATTAACTTTAGATTGCAATTCGGAGTTGGTTTGATACTCCAACCATTCCGTACAAATTGGTTATCCTTGATTTAATGTAATTTCTGGAGATATTCTGGGAGAGGTGGAGAGAATCAAGCAAAAGAGGTGAAGTGAATCAAGGAGAAATCAGTGGGATTAGATGCTTGGATGTAAACTCTATAAATTGAGGCATTGGACTAATGAGAATTTGCTGGTTTTTGATTATCCATGCCTACATTAAGCTATTTGTTAATTACTCACTAATCATGTCTTAATTATTTACTAATCACTATTAATAATGTTGATTCTAGTATTTAATCCACCATAGCTTATCACATTGTTGTAATTTTAACATGGTATCAGAGCCAAGCCTAGAATCCATCAATTTGTGAGCCCATTATCTTGCTATCACTTTACTAATTAGGATTAGTAGAAAATTAATATTTTCACCTCTTTTTTAACTAACCTCTGTACCCCCAACCAGTGGAGGAGCTCCCTCTCTTTGCACACTCAAAATTAGCCCAAACCCTTCTAGCCATAGATAGCTAACTCAATGGTGCTCCAGCCAGTCGAATCAGAAGCGCAAACCGCCGGCGCATATAAGAGAAATTACGTTTTTTTTCCAACGTGATTTTTTGTGAGAAATTTGCAAATCTTGTCTACTACAAATCAAATTGGTCTAATTCCTCATAGCTCCGGGGGTTTTCAAGCATGCTCTACAAGCTGGTGAAGTCAAAATTTGATTTGATCAAGTCTACAGTGAGATCCAAGCTCTTCATCAAATCTGCAGGTGACTTTGGTAAAACAGAGATTAAGCATTCGATGTTTGGTCAAATCTTGTGTTTCTTGTCTTAATCCTCTACTAGAATAATTGCTATTGATGGCCTTGAAAGGATTTGAGCTCATTTGAACTCTAAGGCCTCAGATCTGGGCTCCCCGTATACTCTATTTTTTGCACACAAAACAGAGGATTAATTTGCTAATTAGTGATTAATTAGTACACTAATCATTGTATTTTGGTGCAATTGAGGGTTCAAATTAACCATTAGGTATCTGATACAGATCCCTATAACTTTAGATTGCAATTCGGAGTTGGTTTGATACTCTAACCATTCCGTACAAATTGGTTATCCTTGGTTTAATGTAATTTCTGGTGATTTTATGCTGGTAAATCTGTTTGTAATCATCTCTTAAACACCAGATTGAGTTGTAAAAGGGTAGACACTGCCTTGAATCTTGAAATTGGATCAAGAGGTAAGACCCCCTTCACATTATCATGAGTACAGCACAATAAATAGCCAAATTTAATGGGGAGTAGTTTTACACATGGCAGACAAAAACCATGTATTTGCTCATGAGGAAAAATCTGTGAGGGCTAGTTGAGGGAAGAGATGAATGCCCAGAGGTGAGAGGGAAAAATGAGTGGAAGAGCAGGAATGAAAAAGCATTGGGACTTATTGCACTCAGTTTAAATGATGAAATCATTCATCACATCACATGGATACAATGGGCAAAAGATGCATGGGATGAACTCAATAAATTTTTTGGCACAAGCAAAAAATTCAAAGATAAATCTGTTAATGCAATTCTACAAATTGGATATGAAGGAAAGTGAACCTTTAATCACACACTTGAACAGATATAAAAGCATTAAGCAACAACTGACAGTTATTGGCAAACATGTAGAAGATGATGAGGCAATAGCAGTGCTTCAGAAGAGTGTGGACAAAGGTGAATATGAAAACATTGTAGCAAAAATAAAGAATGTACCTGAATTGAAGCTACACGAGATAGAAGGAGCTCTACTAGAGCAAGAGAGCAGAGGCAAAGAGAAGAAATGGCTCGATTCAACAGCAGGAGAAGAAAAAGCATTCTTCACCCGAGGAGGATTCTCTCGAGGACGAGGACGAGGAAGAGGCAGAGTAGGAGGAAGGACCTTCACTTGCCCCCACAACTGTGGAAAGCTAGGACACATGGCAAGAGACTGCTATACAGCAAACCCAGTGGAGAAGGAACGACATCGGCAAACTTCATGGAGGCTCCAAAGGAAGTGGAGTCGGATCATCTTTTCTGAGAGAGAGAGAGAGAGAGAAACCCCACAACCCAATGTAACCTGCCCCAACAAAGTAAAACCACCTCTGAGCCACCGATGATGTAGGCCACGTGGTAGATGTATGTGTGAGCACTTTAGTCAAGGTCACGGGGCATTTGTAGTAAGCCTTGGACACATAGAGAGAGAGAGTGTCAAGGACTATGAGTTTAGGGACCTGAGGCACTGGTCGTGGATATCAAGTAAGAGAGAAACTTGGTATAGGGTCCAAGTGTGCTAGGAGTATTCACTTGAGGGGAGGTGTTGAAATATACAAGTGAATATAGGGTGTGTGCGGGAACAAGCCCTTGGCAAGAGGCTGTAAAAGAGAATGTGTAAATGTGAGAGAACTTGTGAAAAGGTGAGAAGAATCTACTGGGAGGGAATAAAGAAGATTTAGGAAGTGTGGAGATATTTTGGGAGAGGTGGAGAGAATCAAGCAAAAGAGGTGGAGTGAATCAAGGAGAAATCAGTGGGATTAGATGCTTGGATGTAAACTCTATAAATTGAGGCATTGGCCTAATGAGAATTTGTTGGTTTTTGATTATGAGCTGTTTATTAATTACTCACTAATCACGTCTTAATTATTTACTAATCACTTTGTTAATGATGTTGATTCTAGTATTTGATCCACCATAGCTCATCACAGTGCTGTAATTTTAACATAACTTATAAGCCACATCTCCAACTCATTTCAAAATCGTCCACGGTCCACAATATCTAGGAGACAACTTAGTAGATTTACCCGCACGAAGCGTCTTCATTCTCGGAGGAACAAGTAGAAACACTTTCTCCCCTTCTTTAAAAGAACGAGTTATCCTCTTAGGATTAACATACTTAACCGCTCAATCCGTACCCCGATGGATATAGTCTCAATCTTTAGCTAAATTTAATTGCATCTGAGACAGAAATTTAATTGCATTGGGCCTCTTCTGAGGTAATCCAATTGTACCTGGCATCAACGTATTATACCCATAATTCAATTCAAATGGAGAAAATTTTGCAGAGGGATGCTTGCGTGACTTATACGCAAACTCCAATAAAGGAAAATACTTTTCCCAATCGCCCTATCATTCTCCACCATATGCTCTTAACATATCCTCCAAGACTTGACTGACTCTCACACTCTGACCATTATTCTGTGCATGTTCACCGTTACTTATACAGAGTTGTGTGCCAATTTTACTGAAAACATGCTACCAAAAATTACTTGCAAACCGCAGATCTCTATCCAATACAATGGATTCTAGCAAGCCATGTTATCTAAACACATTGACAATAAATAATTTCGCTACTTGCGGAGCTTCAATCTTGTTCCTAGTAGGAACAAAATGTGCCATCTTAGATAATTTATCCACAATGACAAAGATAGCATTATAATCTTTCTTGGTTTTGGGAAAAACCATAATGAAATCCATGGAAATACTATGCCATTTCCACTATGGAATAGGCAACGGATATAACAATCCAGGCGACTTCACACATTTGAATTTAGTAACCTAACACTGTAAACAATGTGTAACATAATGATTAACATGTTTCTTTAACTGTGGCCCCACCAGTAGAAACGTCTAATGAGCTCAATTGTTTTCTTTATTCCCAGGTGTCCAGCACAATGTAGACTATCGTGACATTCTTGCGTCACTAATACCCTCAGATTATCTGAGTCCGGAATGCATACCTTGTCGTTCCTCTTGAGAATTCCATTCTCAATGGTAAATCTACGTTTACCATATAATAAGTTAGACAAAGCTCATTCCTCATCTACTTGGCTAACCTTTTGCCATAATGATTGAACATATAGATCCGTCCTTTGAGCTTCATGTATTCTATGAATGATCTCATTCTCGACTATACTTTATAAAACTCATCGGATACATTATACGAGACAATGCATCAATAACAACATTTTCTTTTCCTCGTCTATACAAGATTTTCATGTGAAATTCCATCAATTCAATCCATCTTGCTTGATGGCCTCTTAGATCCAAATGGTTACAAATATACTTCAATGTATCATGATCCATGTGTGCCTTAAACTCAGCTCCATACAAATAATGCCTCCACACCTTTAGTGCATGCATAACTGCATACAATTCAAGCTCATGTGTGGGGGGCCACTTACGTTATGAACTATTGAGTTTCTTACTTTCAAAAGCCATTGGTCGGCCTTCTTGGCTCAACGCAGCTCCTATGGCAATGCTACTAGCATCTGTCTCAACGATAAAAGGTAATGATAGATCCACGATCTTCAACATAGGTGCAGTTGCAACCGCCTGCTTTAACTTATCAAAACTTTGCTATTGAATGTCGGTCCAGATGTAAAAAACAATTACTTGAAAGTCAGTCAATGGTGCTGCTATTTCAGAATAGAAAATAATAAACTTTCTATAAAAACTAGATAGTCTTAAGAAATATCTGAGCATAAACTTTCTATAAAAACTAGATAGTCCTAAGAAACTAGATAGTCCTAAGAAATATCTGAGCATAGTAACTCTTTAGTAAGAGCAAGAAGGAGCATTTATTGTATGTGAGGCAAGTTTTGGATTCCTTGAGGGAGCATACGTTGTATGCTATAAAGAGAGTAAATGCTATTTCATGGAGGAGGAGGTAGGGCACATTGTGAGTTATGAAGGCATCAGGGTGGACCTAAAGAAGTTGCAATGTGTCCAAGAATGCCCCAGGCTCCCCCTTTCAACCACTAGCCAATCCACCCCCTATTGGTGCCCACGAACATCCCCTTGACCCCCCTACCCTCCACACCAACCTCCTCCCCAATCAGCCTTTCCCTATTTCCCTTGCCACATACCACCCCGCCTCATATACCCTCGCCACCCCCTTCTTCAACTCCACCCTTGCCACTTGCTTTCCTCCATCTAGGATTGGGCCCACTGCTGCTCCCCCTGATTAACTTTCATGGTCGGCATGGCCGCCCATCCTCCTTGGTGCCTCCATCAGTACCACACCCTCTACATCAAAAACCCCTCCCCATCTCAGCAGGAACCCCAACCCTCCGCCCTCTTTACCCCCATTCTCATCGAAGAAGCAGAAATTCCTCCCCAACCCCCACAAGAAAAGGATGAGGTGGATCTTCCACTTAATCCCCTCAACTAGCACGACCCTTTGGATTGCACTGAATTCGAATAGGCCATCCAAATCTAGCTTGGCCAACTCCAACAAATGCATTTGACTAAATTCACTAAACCGCATGGATATTTATGTCCTTTATCTTTGTATTGATGCTAAGCAGGATGCTTGGAAAAGATAGCACCCACACTGACAACGCAGAGGCTACACGTGACCCAACCGTGATGCTCGTGGCCCAATCATGTTCGATCTTATGAGAAAACAACCTGTCTGGAAATGCCCCTTCCTCTTCAAGCCTCACATCTCACTAGAATACCGCAAGGCCCCACACCACCTCCACATCAACCCAGCATATCTCCCTATACGTCATCATCATTGAGCATGGGACCTATTTTCCAATGAACAGTGGAAGAATCTGAAGTTTCAGTTTAACTTCCCTTAGTTCAACCCACCCATTTCTGACAGTCCATACATAGAATCTAATGCATGATCGCCCGGATGATCACGTTCATTGCCAAGTATGAGCAAGTGCCCGACCTCACCGTCATTTCCACCATCCACTTCTTCCACCTGAGCATCACCCTCTTGGCAAAATTCCCTACTTGGCACCACTATGATAAAGGAGTCCAAGGCCTCGCCTTCAACATCAACAAAGACCCCACACTCAAGCAACTATTCGACTACGAGCACATATAGCGGATGCCCGCGTGGCACCTCCAGACCTTTGAATACATGATGGAGACAACCTTCTGGACTAGTTACAAAGCTTTCCATCATTCCCCCCAATAACCCAAATCATGGTACGATGTTTTCCGCACCTACTCCCTCTACTACCAGCCACTAAACTTTCTTGCCAGTTTTGAGGATGGACCTCAATTAGGGAGGGGAGTATATTAACCACAATGGCTAACATTACTCAAAGCACAGTTACAATTCATGTAATTTGTTTTTATGCAAAACTTTGCTAAAAGCGCTTCATGTAAAAAGATATGGGATGACCGAACTTGCTACATGTGTAATGCCGGCCATAAGCAACAAAGACTAGGTGTACATAAAGCTAGTCTCTCTCTCTCTCTCTCTCTCTCTCTCTCTCTTTCTCTTGCACACATGAAGGCATTAAGTTAGAAGTTGAGCTTTGCATACCTCCTTCTCTCATGGCTCTCTACCTTACATCGAAGAGTTAACCCTTTTTTTTTAGGGTTGGCTAAGTGCATGTTCCCGAACTGACCCTTGCATCTTCTCTTTTCTCTTCTCTTCTTCATGTCTCATACAAGGAGAATTCTCATTTAAGTAAACAATCATATTTTACCCAAAAATAACCTTGAATTCTAGGCATAAATAAGATTCATTCAAAAAAGTTTTATCTTAGTGATTATGTAGGTGTAGTTTTCTTTTATGATAAAGCGATTATCTTTCTAATTTGGAGTAATCACTAGTTAAAAATGGTATTCTTCATGAAACTTCAGTAAGACCTTAATTTATTTACTTCCTTGAAAAGTGGTCTTAATTCATCATGTGGTGTGAAAACAAGAACTTATCAAAGTTTTGAATGAGAATTAACTTAGCTTCACCCCTGTAACTCTAGAATTCCAATCGAGCATATGTAGAAAAAACTTGAAACTATCGTTTCACTTAGACATAAATGTGTGAAAAAAAAAATCCCTTCAACAATGCTAGATATTATTTAGATACAAGCTAATAAGAAATCTTGGGTTAACTTCATGGCCCATAAAAATTAATTTTGTCAAAATGGTCACCATTAAAGTTGAAAAAAGGAACATTAGATATGAGAAACCAAACTCAATATATTAAAGTCATAATGATGCTCATAAAATTTTGAGTAACATTTGTGACAAATGATTTTCCTCATTCTAAAAAGATTGTCCCTTATTTATTGAAAAAAAAAATTATGCACACTTTACAAATAATAATAGATCCAAAAGTATTATGCAAACAAGACAAAAGATTACAATCTTTGTATGGCTCTTATATAATCATATTCGAAAATCAAAACTTATCCTAACAAGCCTATATAGTAGATTCATACATGAATATGCACATTTACATCGTCTTGCATGCACATGCAAGACTATATTTATGTGTGCACGCACACTCACATGTGCATGTGTTTGCATGTGTGAGTGCGCGTGCACACACACACACACACACACACACACACACACACACACACACACAAGTTATATATGTGTATGTACTTTGATCTACATAGGTTAAAGTGGGATTGGCCAAAAGATGGGGGCATGATATGTTAAACAAATAGGGAAGAAAGCTTGAATGAGGATAATACTAATTATTAAAAGTGTGTGGTTTATCACGTACTAAGATGATAGTTATAAATGAAAAAATAATATCCTAGCATATTATGATATTATCTTATCAAGTTATCACATACTAAGATGATAGTTATACATGAAAAAATTATATCTTGGCATATTATGATATTATCTTGTCAAGTTTGAAATCTAACCCCCTAGTGCTTGAGTGCAAAAGGTTAAGATCTCTTTGAGCATATTTACCTAGAACTAGTTGGAACCTAGTGTATATGTGTCACAATTAATGGATATGTTTCTCTATTTATACTATTCATTTAGCATGGGGTGGTCATATCAAATTTCTCCACATGGTCCTATCTATCTCTTAGTATTCACGGAGAGGAACATGCACACATACACATGCATACATATATGTATGCATGTGTATACACATGCATATACATGTATACATGTGTATGTGTGCATGTGCATGCACATGTATACATGTGTATGTGTGCATGCACATGTATACACATGTGCATGCATGCATACATGCACACAAGAGAGAGAGAGACACACGAGAGAGAGAGAGACACGAGAGAGAGAGAGAGAGAGAGAGAGAGAGAGAGAGAGAGAGAGAGAGAACAAGAATGTAGGATTAATGCTCAAGAGTAAGAATGTGAACAATCTTTTTCAGGGATTGTCAAGGTTGTATAAACGGATTTTTTTAGAGTTTTAGCTCATTAAAAGTTACTTTTGTCATAATAAATACATGTGAGATATGAAAGCACATTACTTAGGTCCACATGTGATTAAGTGTGCATGTGTGGGGTGGTGTATACTACCTTTGCTAAAAAACATATGGGACTTTAGTCAAATAGGTTTAACAACCGTATTTATGATCTTTTATACAACATTGTATTTATGATCTTTTATACATAGGATTTTTAAGCTTGAAGTATCAGGTCTACATATAAGATCATATATGTATGTAGGTTATTTTAGAAGACAATGGAAATAAAATGGTTTTACTCAAAAGCAAAAAGTATACACATTCCAAGTGTGGATTCTTGCAAAGTATGCACAGTCCATGTGTAGATTCTTTCAACCTAGTGCTTATCTCAACACCTTTGGAAAGAAATTAGAAAATCTCATGATTAGGTGCAAGTTACAAAATAGGCCTTTCTTAGACATAGAGGCTTAGAGCAAATGTGAAATCTATTGAATCATCTTTGGGATTGCAAGAGGGATATAAATGTTCCTTTGTTTGGTTCGTAATCCCAAGTCTATAATAATGTGCATAATAAGAACAATATCCCATGGCCCTAGTAAACTTGGTTGTGTGCATCGACTACTTCACATTTTGACGTTGCAAGTTTGCATTTATTTCTTTTGGCCAATCGGGGACCTTTATACTACAACTAGTTCGTTGACCTGTGCTCTGTACGTCTCCAACCTCCAAATTCAAATTCTACCCCGACCTCCTCCTCCTTTTCTCAAACCTCCAAATTTATGCCACCTGATAGCTTTGTGAAACTCTTCCTTAAGATAATATATATGGAGAGGAGAGGTAGAGAAGACGATGACCTATGGGTGTTCTGAAGGCTTTTTCATGTTGTGTAAAGAGCCTTAAGCCATTGTAAAATGCATGTTTCTGGGTGTGCGCGTGGTGGTGTAGAATTTGTATGGCTGTTTCGTAAATGCTGACTTTTTTTTTTTCGAAGTTGAAAAATAGAGGGAGGGGGACATGATGCTTGTCGGAGGCCTCCTCGTTAGCAGCTGTAGCTGGAGTGGCCCTCCACGTTCATCGATTCCCATGCAAAAAATTCCCGTGCTTTATTATTATAGCTGCTGCGGCTCCAAATTATTCTTCCCTCTCATCATATATATATATATTCTTTCTTTCACGTACGATCTGATCGAGGTAGAGGGTCTAGTCTCTCTCATGAGCTCAGTGTCGATGAGTATGCATGACCCTGCCGGATCCGCTTTAAACATCTGCTTCAATTACTTTGTCAACCCAGTCTGTAGCTTTTATTATAGCTGTCGCAACCTGCACAGTCTGAGAGTAGAGTGTGCCAATGGAAAATGCCAAATCTCTCAAGAAACCCCATAGCTCAACCATCTCTCGTTACTACAGTGCTGCTGCTGTGGCTTGCATTGATGCAGTTGCCTTCACCAGTGCTTGCACCATGATCCCCACCACTGCTAACATTAAACCGCCGCCTCCTAAACAAACCTGCAAATCTAATGCGGCGGCAGCAAAGCTGCAAGCCCAGTACACCAAAGCAGAAGGGACAGACGATCACCCTGTACCGCTACATTTTGTAAAACAAGTGAGTCGAGCCGACGAAGAGAACCGGCCATCATCCAAAACAGTGAGATTTAGCCTCGGTACGGAGGAGAACCCATCATTCAAAACAGTGAAATGGGTGCAAGTGCAGGACAACCCATCCCTCAAAACAGTGATCAGAGTTGTGCAAAAAGACGACAACAACCCATCATCCAAAACGGGGAGATTAGTGCAATATTCAACGAAGGATCAAGCAGCTATTACGTCCCCATTTGCCACCACACCCACAAAAAGCCCTGCTTCTCAACACCTACCTCTGCATTACCAACCCCCTAGTCCCTGTTCTGTGTGCGGTAAACCCTTGCAAGTGGGATGGCCAACAAGAAGCTTGTCTTATGCAGAGATCAAAGCTGCCACAAATAACTTCTCCAGAAACAAGTTCCTGTTTGAGGGAGAGTCTTCTTTTGTCTATGGAGGTGTTCTGAGTGATGGAAAGCAGGTCGCTGTAAAGTCCGTTGGGCAGAAAACTTCCAAATTCCACTCTGAAGTTAACATTCTGAGCAGTGTGCAGCATCCCAACGTAATAAGCTTGGTGGGTTATTGTGATGAAGCTGGAAAGGCCATGCTAGTGTATGATTTTATTTGCAATGGGACACTTGATTGGCATCTGTCAGGTAAAGATGAAGCTGGCCCTATTGATATATGTATTTCAGCATACTGGGAGATTATTTCTTACACAAGTCACTTATGCTGTTCATCAGGAAGAAATCCAAATGTTGTACCCTGGCATGCTAGGAGAATCATAGCAGTTCAAGCTGCTAGAGGACTACAGTTTCTACATGAATGCAGGTTAGGATGTCTGCTTCATCAAGACATTAGAGCCAGAAACATTCTACTAACTCATGACTACATACCAGTGGTGAGTTCTCCAGCACATGTTTTTGCACTTCAATATATTTAAGGGAAATAGGTTCCTTGAATACCAATCCTCTTTGTGAATGTAGATTGCAGGATTTGGGCATGCAAGATGGGCAGACGTGGGAAAGGAGTTGCAAAATGATCCACAAGCAAAGGCAACGATGTGATGTTATTAGCCTCCACAGTGACTGTATTTAGTTTAGTACACTGGTGGCATGTTAAATAAGCTGACAAGCATGTACTTAAAAGGGAGTTATGCATACATACATATATATATATATGTGTGTGTATATATATATATATATGAACTGAGATGATATAAAACATGTGAACTAGACCGAATTTTATTGCCCTCTGCACTCAGTACGTATGGGTCTGTCAGGCCCTTGGGCTGTCATTTCTGTGAGCTTATCAACTATTCTTGCATGCAGTCACTCTCCTTCTCCAGAGGATGCAGCAACAGCTGATGTTTACGCATTCGGAGTCTTGCTTCTGGAGCTTATCTCAGGAAGAACAGTGCTTGACCCACATGAAGACCTAGAGCCACTAGTAGTATGGGTGAGTCTAATGTTGCAGACCCCTTCTCACATTTTAAGACTTTGCCCCAACCAGGATGACATTGAATTGAACAGGCTATGCTCATGTTTGTTCCAATGATAACAGCAAATGTCACTTCTTGAATAATATTGTTGCTTGCTTGCTTGTTTGACAAATAGCTGTCCAACTTCCAAGTCATACAAAAATTGGCGCATTTTCTTCCAATCAAATCCCTTATGATGTAAAATCGTGCCTCCACTTACAAAGTCATGATCGCCCATCACCAAAACCTTCCATCAATACATGTGAATGATGTTTTGATAATGTACATCCAATCGTCTACAATCACTTTTGATATGATGTTTTTCTCTCTCTCAACAGGCTAGGCCATTGTTGCTGGAGGATTTTGAAGCTGTGCTGAATCAAATCTTGGATCCAAGATTGGGGCTGCAGTACAAGCATTATGAGCTGTTTTGCATGGTGAATGCAGCCTCCATGTGCATCAGGAAGGATCCTGCAACCCGCCCACGCATGAGACTGGTATGTATCTGCCAGTAGACTACTCGGGCCTAGTGCTGCATTACAGAGTTAAGCCAGCAAAAAAATTGGATTCATGCAGTTGGTTCGAGTGTGTTACAAGGATGAATATTACTAAAGAATCCCTGGTGCTGTTAACCCTGTACTGTCTGTCACTAAACTTTGAAGTCTTGGTCTTTAGGTTGATCTCTAACATCTGACACCTATGCTCTAGCATTTAGGGGGGAAATACCCGTTTGGAAGCTATACACTCCTATGTCTCATTCATGAATCATCAATTAATTTTGTGTTAAAAATGGCCTTGGGCTTGTCGTCAAATAAAGGACAACAGCGGTGACTTTTCGGTTTGTTTGTTCTCGTTAGATTCTAAGCTGCTTGGAGGATGCAAGGGAGCGGTCAAGGAGCACTCCTTTGATGGATTTCATCCAAGCACGGCCAGCAAATCATCAATCAGCAGCAGGAGGAGGGACTAGCCACATGACCACTTACCGACAAGGTGCACCACGCACTAGTGTGGCTACTTCACTTATAGTAGGTGGCGCAGGTGGTATATGCCATTATAATAGCAGCAGCACGAAGCTGAAGAAGAAGAAGAAAGATCAAGTACAAGACACGACGAAGAAGAAGACGACGACGACAGTACAGCACTACTACTAACTATATAGTACATGCGACCAATACAATCAAGCCGCCCAGCATCAACATGCAAAGCTCAGCGCTCCCCCTCTCTCTCTCTCTCTCTCTCTCTCTCTCTAAGTTCAAAAGTCTTGAGTTGCGCCTCACTCTCGTAATGATGACACGCCAAAATCAGCTAACCTTAGTCGTATATATATGGACACAGCTTTTGTGTAAAGCTCTCTTTCTTTCATTTACGAGCCGCTCGATGCACGTTTGCAGGATGTTTTTTCTTTTTAAAAAAAACTAATTCTCTCTCTCTCCCCTCTCTTTTTATCTCTCTTCCTTTTTTCCCCTTTTTAAAAAAGGCTCATTTTTATCTTTCCCACTTCAAACAAAACAAAATACCTAAAATAATATTCTCTCTATCTCTCTCTAACTTTCTCTCTCTATAACTCTCTCACTCTCACTCGCTCCCTCCTTAACTCCTCTCTCTCTCTCTCTCTCTCTCTCTCGCACAAAAAAACTAAGTGTTTACTCCTTGGCTTCTTACACATGACTGCACCCTTGTCCTGTCATGTGTCCCTCCTCTCCTCCGTGCTTAATAGATAGTATAGAAAAATATATAAATATCTAGAAGTCATGGATTCACACGTTGTTGTAGCATATAATGAATGTTCCTACATGTTTGTGTGTCTGTATCTTATTCTATGTTGCATACACATGTGTATCTCTCTATGTTACATACAATGAATGTTCCTACATGTGTATATATGTGTCTCTCTTTATGTTATACACATGTACATTCACCTCTCTCTCTCTCTCTCTCTCTCTCTCTCTCTCTCTCTCTCTCTCCATGAAAAATAAGCATAAACACATGTATGTATTACTAATATCATTGAATAAGTAACGATATCCAAATAAAAATGCAAAGAATATTCTCGTTGTATAGCCATGAACCACACAAAATGCATGATGTTGTTGTTCAACATGATACGATGGTGACACATCTTTGCTACATTGACCATGAAGTGTGGATGTCTTCTTCTTTCGTGGGACTATACACAAAAGAGAATTATTGATCAAACATTAATTTAAAAAACTTATTATAGTTAGTCTTACAAGACACAAACGAAGATCGAAATAAAGCTATGCCAGGTGTCATAAAGAACTCATATCAAAAGAAGAAGGTCCTAAATGTAGTGAATAAGACCTAGGCCTCTGGTATAGAGTATCTCTCAAAAGAGGCAACACATCTCTCTATGTCGTGTACTTTAGAGGAGTTTTTGTCCTATTGCTGCTCTCTTATGGAAATGCCTTATGCTATTGCTTACCAATCATATACAAGCCTCACATGGTTCCTGCAATCCTAAAAATGCAAGCAAATTATTTGTCATTAAATTCTTTTTCTGCATCTTCTTTAGGACTGCAAATCTGATGTGACTGAATCACTTGTACCAAAAGCCTGCTTGTGCTCTAGTCACTATAAGGGCACTTAGCTTGTAGAGATTATTGTGCCCTACTCCTTTGCTGATGACTAGCTTACTAGCAGCATCTAGAATTTCTACTTCATTTTTCTTAAAGTGTACTTCAAGCCCATGATCTATCATCAGCAACAAATTAACAACAAATTAACATCAGATTTCTCTTGATTTGAGGTACATAGAACACGTTGATGACTTCTTCATTTCACCTGTAGTAGCTGCCACAAAAGAGATGGTTCCAAAACACTTTGACTGGACATTTAGCATTATTCCCAACAATAGCATTAATGGGTTCATGTACAAGCTTCCAAGAACTATACTAGCTCATTTTACTAGTCATGTGTCGGGACGCTTCACTATCCAAAATACATAAATCATCAACAAAATGGAGCTTGAGAAGATGAGCATACCTCTTTAATGGTGACCCAAAATTTAAGCTTGGTATTGGCATTGTTAACTGACTCCTTTCCCTTCCATGAAGGCTTCAAGGTGTCGTTCTTCTCATCAGCCTGCTTCTTTCTATATTCTTTGACAGTGTGACCCTTCTTGTTATAGTAATAGCAGAGCTTCTTCTTATTTGGCTTCTTTTTCTTTTCATCAAAAGATGCTATGGCTTTGCCTTGTAGTATCACCACCATCATGGGGTCTTCCGCTACATCTCCTCCTCCTTAAGAAACATCGCACTAAATTCTTCAAATGATAGAGGTGGTACTATAACCTAAGTGTTTAGTGCCATCACCAAGCCATCGCACTTTTACAAAAGAATCTAGATGCACCTCCAGGCTTGTTCCTCACTGGTCTTTGTAATCCCCATACTCTCCCCATAGCACCCATTTAATCCCGTAAATTTTTTATCTGTGTGATAAATGCTTTGGTAGCTTCTCCTTTAGCAAACTTCTCAACAACAAGCTGATTCTCTAGGTTCTAAATCTTGGTCTAATTCTATGGTCCACACCTCAGATGTCTTAGTTGTTTGTTGAATCAGAGTAAGAATAGAATCACTTACACTGGTGATGATGGTACAAAGTGCATCACCATTGTGCCTCTTCCATGCTCGAAAAAGTGTAGCATCTAGTGGAAGTGTGTTTGTGCTATTATTGGGGTCAAGGGTTTCCACTACATCTATCTCTAGAATACTTTCTAGAAGCTCATAAGTCTAGAATGGCATTGATTCTAAATGTCTAGAGAGTGTAGTTTGTCCCATCAATCTTGCCTTTTGTAAGGACTGGTAGAGCAACATGCAGCTAAGGTAGAAGCCATCACTCCTAGTAAGAAAGACTAGACTTTTATACACTATTTTTGCTAAAATCACCTAAGCTTTGATATCCTATAAGAATATAGCACAGTGGAAAGATAGATAGAAAAATAAAGTGCAATAGATAGAGAATGGAGAGAATTTAAAATTATGAGATAGGTAAAAAATGCGATGGTGATGTCCACCCATGTGCTCTCAAGTAGAGCTTAGATGGCCATCCAGTCAAAATTTGGATAGAGGATGTATTAAGTGTAGAGGGTGTAGATACTCACAAGCATTGGATACCTTAGCTTGTGATAATTATGTTCATATATAGTGTTGCAGGTGGTGTGGTACATGCATATACAATGTGGGCAGTTATGCGGCACAAACGTAGGGTCATCGCCCTCAACATGGCCAACTGGCCATCGCCCACTCATGATGAACCCATACTATTGGGCTGAGGGCTCTCACCTCCCACTAGAGGGGCTACTAGTCCCCTTGGGCCTCCTAGCTAGGGCTAACGCATTGGACCTGAGCTAACTATTAATAGTCATAATAATGACCCCATTGGTGTCTAAGCCAAGGTTCCCACCAAAGACACATGCACTAATGGATTCTCCTAATAATGGGGGCCTTTAAAAATGTGCACTAAACATTGACATGTGAGGTACATGTTGAGAGGTGGGCATTGAGTGTACACTAACACCAGGCCCCCTCAATGTCTGCCTAAATGTAGATTATGTTTTTGGGCCAACACAAAGTTGATGAAGATGCTAAGTGAGATGGTCATTCCCAAGAGCCTTGGTGAAGATATCGGCCCAGTTCTGGTCTGTAGAACAATACTCCAGCTCCACTATCTCATCCTTAATCAGCTCTCACACATAATGATACTCAATCTCAATGTGTTTCATTCGAGCAC
This sequence comes from Cibotium barometz, assembly GCF_041138505.1. NCBI lineage: Eukaryota > Viridiplantae > Streptophyta > Polypodiopsida > Cyatheales > Cibotiaceae > Cibotium > Cibotium barometz. Next base: position 7,698,365 of record NC_141053.1, read on the forward strand.
ATGAAACACAAGGTTCTTGGCAATAGGCATGTAACTCTTGTCACATTACAAGGCTATAGTCCCACTAATCTAAACTCCCATGTCCACAAATCCTCATCAACCATACTACTTCATAAGCAGCAAAACAAGTTGCCTTACACTCAGCTTTTCTAGAAAAAAGTGCCATTGTAGGCTACTTCTTGGTGGTCAAGATAAAGCACTAGAACCAAATGAAAAAATACCCAAATTTTGATTTCCTGAAATCACAATCCCTTGCCCAATCTGAATCACAATAATCCATAAGAGTGTCACCTACACTGTAAGTAATGTTGTATTCAAGAGTATATGTGATGTACCTAAGAACTTGCATTCCTTGCTTCCAATGAATCTCCCATGGCTTGTTGGAAAACCTACTCAAAACACCAACTATGAAGCTACTATCAAGTCTACTGTTAGTGAGAAAAACTAAACTCCTCATCACTAGCTTCCTGTACTTCTTAATGTCTACTAATGGTGAAGAATTTTCTATAGAAAGCTTCACATTCACTTCCATAGGCATTAACAAAGGTCTGCATTTAGTTATCCCAAATGAAATGAGAATATCATGAGTATATTTCTATTGCAATATAAAGACACATGTACTAAGAGGAGGACATTGAGTTTATACTAACACAACATACAATTTCCCATGACTAAACACCGGTGTTGCAAAGTATAATCCTAAAAGAGACATTGAGTTTATACTAACTCAACATATAATTGTCCATAACTAAACACTGATGTTGCAAAGTATAATCCTAAAAGAGACATTGTTTGGCCTTGTGATTTGTTTATTATCATGTCAAATAGAAGCTACAATGTACTTGGAATGAAAGTTATCCTCGGAACGTACATTTTATTCCCAATATAGTGTCAGTAATAATTTTTTCCTCTAATACCTTTGTGTGGAACTCCTTGCAGATTTTATCCCCAATGTTAGTGCCAGTAATAATTTTTACCTCTAATACCTTTGTGTAGAACTCCTTGCATATTAATTGAGTTCCATTGTGCACATAGATTGCGCAATAAAATTATTGGAGCATTTCTTTTCAAAACCAGCAAATGAGGTGGATACCCACCACCAAGATTAAGATTATTTAGGTACTTTGTTACATACAGAAAAGAACCTTCACTAGTGTTATTGATTGAATCTACACTTGATTACTCCTTTCTTTTTCGAGACATGGTATTTAGTGCGTTGCTATTGATTGCATCAACCTCAATATTTCAAGGTGCAAGAATGGCATGCTTTCTAAAATATGATGCATACTCTACAACACTTAAAATCTCCCTATATACATTGATTCAATCAAGTCTTCCATAAACCCTCTCTCTAAAACAATTTTAATAGAATTGACATAATCCTTGTTTGTTCCATTGTCAGTGTCTCGAAGTCACTGTATAAATTTATGCTCTATTGAGTTATTACCATTTTGAAGGACCCGCATGTTCTGTAAACTTCAAAAGTTTATTGTTTCTCCGTATCGGTGAGTTGTCAAATACGACATTAACAATGTCCTCTCGTCTTGTCCTCTTGTCCTCCCTTATCTGTCAAACAATATGACCTTTCCACCAGAAGTTGATCACTAGGCTATGATGTCTCTCAATGTTTTGTCTAATGCTTCAAAGGCATATCAATGGGTCATGGTGCCTCATTCCAAATTATTAGCTTAGCTACCTTCACAATATCTACAAGCTAATTGTTAACCTTTATATTACAAGTTCTAGCCACATGTAAGTCCAATGGTATTTTGAATCGTTGAGTGAACTTGTGCTAGGGGATTCACCAGGAATAAGTTTGGATTCTACTAGCCTCGTTGGCATGGTTGTTGGTGGCATCGGCTATGGAGGTGGAACCTTCGATGCTCTGTACGGGTTTCTAGCCAACATGGGGTTCATTGCTACATGTGTAACATTTGGTCCCACTGTAGGTGGGGCTGGTAAAGCTAATGGCTAAGGAGCTACTACCGATAGTGCAGGTGCTCCTGTCATCCTGTGTATGGTAGCAAGTTGATGATACAAGATTTCCATATCTTTTACAATATCCACACCAATGGTTTTGCCTTTCTCTCAAGATTGGGAACTCATGCACTATGTGGTTGCTCCTGCATATAGGGCACCAAGTCATTTCCTACCTTAGAGCTAAATGCGGATGGCACGTCTCCTTATTATTAGAAGAAGGTTTCCACACTTCTTCTAACCCAATCATGTAATTATTTTCTTCTCAATCCTTCTAAGAACAATGATATCGGCTTGTTTTGGCTTGGTTTTTCCTCACAACAAGGCATTTACTATTTAAGTGCTTATTAAGATGGTTGATATAGTCTCTTACAAACTTATGCTCAAGATGTTAGAATTGGTGCATTTGTGTAGCAGAGCTATGCTTGACACTGATCTTATAGAGAAGCATGTGGGGTAAAGGCTAGTTGATTGTCTTCTAGCATATAATGCATCATTGTTTCTCATTAACCCTTCGAAGATTAACACTCTCAACTTGGTTTGGCTCATTTATTGTTTGAGTTCTTAAGATGGTTGATACTATCTCTTATAGACTCGTTCTCAAGCTTTGTTGGAATTGGTATAATTGTGTAACAGAGCAATGTTTAACAGTGGTCTTGGAGAAGCCGGTGGTAAATAGTAGTTTGAGACCTCCATGGTCCATTTTTATGATTCTTCTGGCATTTGGAACCACAACAATTCTTTACCTTTTAGAGTCAATTTGAAGGCATCTATCTTGATTTAGGATCAGTTATTCTCTCTGCTATGTAGATTTATCTAAACATAGCAAGATGGATGTAGGGATCCCATGATCCTTCAAACTTGGACACTAGCTTAGATATGTGTGAGGATCTAATCCTTGGAGGGTTGTGATCGTATTCATCCCCCATTCCTCTGATGTTGAAGGCATCTATCTGGATTTAGGATCAGTTATTCTCTCTGCTATGTAGATTTATCTAAACATAGCAAGATGGATGTAGGGATCCCATGATCCTTCAAACTTGAACACTAGCTTAGATATGTGAGGATCTAATCCTTGGAGGGTTGTGATCGTATTCATCCCCCATTCCTCTGATGTTGAAGGCATCTATCTTGATTTAGGATCAGTTATTCTCTCTGCTATGTAGATTTATCTAAACATAGCAAGATGGATGTAGGGATCCCATGATCCTTCAAACTTGGACACTAGCTTAGATATGTGTGAGGATCTAATCCTTGGAGGGTTGTGATTGTATTCATCCCCCATTCCTCTGATGGTCTAACCACTACTACAGGAACAAAATCTAGCATTCTTCTCGTTTCCTCAAGGATAGAACTCATGCTCTCAATTTTGTAGGCTGAGGTTGGCACTCCAACTGATGAGTCTAACCCCCATTCCTCTGATGGTCTAACCACTACTACAGGAACAACATCTAGCATTCTTCTCATTTCCTTGAGGATAGAACTCATGCTCTCAGTTTTGTAGGCTGAGGTTGGCACTCCAACTGATTAGTCAGGGTAAAGGTTCTAGGAGCACATTGGTTGTCTACATCTAGGGTATCCCACTACTAGTATCCCATTAACCATTGGTAGGCTCATGGGGGTTCCCAATCTCTTTGAGCTAGTACTCTAGTCTAACCTTCTCACTTTCCCTTGTTCCATCAGAGTCCAAATAGAACTCCCGGTTTCCACTAGCTAACAATACCACTTGCAGGTTGTCCAAGAGATCTGGCTCAATTCCATGCACTATAATGAAGGAACAACTTTAGATTAGATCTAGGACCTTGTTCATGGGCTCAAGTATAAAAGAGGACTCATGGACTACTATTGTACCTTTTTTATCATATGACTTTTGAATGCACATTGGCTCGAGTATAAAAGAGGGCTCATGGACTACTATTGTACCTTTTTTATCATATGACTTTTGAATGCACATTGGAGCCTTGAGCTACCATGCTTTGGCCTATGGATGGTTATTTCCATCCTCTTGGTGGGAGGTTAACTCACTTAGGCATCATGGCCATTATATGAGATTATCTCTTTAATCTTGTATTAACCCATGGTGATTGTCCCTTATCTCAGCTTTATGATCACTCCATTTCACTTGGTATCAGAGCTCTTGGCTTAGATCTTTGTTTAGGGAGTGATTAGATGATTAATCATTTTAAATTATTTTTAATCTAATTTTAATCATGATTAGTGATAATCATTTTTAGATTACTATTAATCTAGTTTTTAGAATGCATTTTCTTGATCATGATTAGTGTTAACTATTTTCGAGAATTGATTTTTACACAGTTTTTAGATTTGCTAATTTCATGATTTGAGAAGATTAGCAATAAAATTTGTGTTAATTAGTTTTGAATTTGTATAAATCAATCTTTTCAAAACCCTAATCTACTTTACTACTTGATTTCTTGAAGTTCTTGAAGAGTGAAAACAAGAGTATGCTTGAGCATCTTGCTTGGCCTCAAGAGAAATCAGGCACAATAGGGAGTATGCCAGTCCACCAACAACCAGCACTTTGAGCATCTTGCTTGGCCTCAAGAGAAGCATGCGACAAAATAATCCTCATCTTTTGTTAGATCTTTAAGCTCGACGAGAGAAATGTGCAAATCTTCAAGCTCACGTCTATGAGATGGCGGGTAAGGGACAGTAGCTGTGGTGCGAACTATAGTATATGGTGTGTTAGCAGCATGCGAGCGATAAGTAAAATAGAGTCAAGCCATTGGGAGGGGTATGGTGGCTTAGTAGCATGTGAGCGATAGGCAAAACGAAATCTACTCGTTGGGATGTTAAATAAGCGTGAGGGCTTCATCGCTTAGTAGCATACGATCGCGCGACGACAGGCAAAACAGAATCTGCTTGTTGGGATGGTTTCTTCTATTAAGCGTGAGGGCTTTATCACTACAAGCAGTGCAGAAGCGCTCAACTTTCCTCGCTGATCAGCCTACTAGAGCAGCGTACTAGTGTATTTTAAAAAAACTAGTATTGGACCCACGCGTTGCTGCGGTGGGTGGCAGGTAGAGTTCCAAAAAAAATAGGCTCAGTTTCTCCAATTTAGGTCATGTTTTAAGTAAACGCAATACATTATTTCAAGTGACTATACATGTCTCAAAAAAACATCCATGTCTTATAGATTTATAGCGAAAACAAAAATATCATAGTAATGTAGCATACGAAGATGCAAAAAAGGAACAATATTACATATTCTCAAAATGCACCACAAAATACGTATTCTCAGTCAGTAATGTCAGAATCAACAAATTGAATTCTTCTCTTATGAGAAGGATCATTCATTTGTCTCCTCACAATACGCTCTCTATTGTAAAGCGATGATCCATCCCGCACATGCTCTACTATCGATGAATGCAAAGGACCTGCACAAACGAAACAACGATAAATCAAATCTCAAAAGTACCTGCACATAACGACACATAAAATCTCAAAAAAATCTTATAATAGAAAAACATAATCAAAATTACCTCGTACAATAGAACATCGAGTGGATGGTACATGAGGAACTCTAGTATAAAACCCATAACGAATACCAATGGTCATGATGGATGTAAGAAACAACCAGCCATCGGGTACTGAATACCCCTCAAATGATGCAAAGCATATGTCCATCTCTCTCCAAAACAAATAGACACCCCACTCCTCATCAGGAACACCGATCCCGTACATCTCAATGCCTTCGTCGACAACTCTTACCATAAACGTATCAATGTCATGCAATATCCTAAAATCAAAGCATAACAAATAGGTTATATAATTATTTATATATAGGTTCAAATATACAATGCCTAACAATTACACTTATACTTACTCATCCCTATAAGCATCAATCATAATCCCTACTACGTGACCTGCAGTAATAGGAGCTGACCATAGCGGTGGCTCTGTACAGATAGACATCAGTATAGAATGTCATGTTCCATACTTTGTAATCAAGAAAAGTTATGCAAATATAGAGAATAACTCACCTACTATCCTCGACAAAGGCATGTCCAATGTAAAGGTAATCTTAGACATGTCTGTCAAAACATAAACAACAAAAATAGGTACTTTTACCATGGACAAATATGTATAAAAAAAGAAATCACAACAAAATTAATCAAATTGCAGAACTTAAATAAGAAACCTGACTTGTCACTCTGAAGTCATCAAGATCTCCTTTTAAACAATATTGTTTGTTGTAGGTGTATAACTTTGAAGATCATCAAATGAACACTCCACATTAGGGTTATCCTCAAGTAACACCTTCACAGCATGAGGAGACCGTGCTCGTGATGACAACGCGACATACAATTGCCCATGAGTAAACACTGGAGTCACCAAATACAACCCCAAGACATTTAGGGTTTGGCCTTGTGATTTGTTTATTGACATGCCAAATGCTAGCCGCACGGGAAACTGTCTCCGCCTCAAGGTGAATGGTAGTTGGGCCTCACTGCATATAAAGGTAATCCGTGGAAGAAATACTCTTTCATCAACTTTAGTACCAGTGATGATTTCAGTCTCCAACACTTTAGAGTGAAAGGCCTTACATATCATCCGTGTACCATTACAGAGTCCACACCTTGATAACAGGTAAGATTTGTCTAAAATCTCTCCCCATTAATACAACCTTTCCACCAAATGGCTTATCTGAGAATAATACATCTTGTAAGCTCCTATCCAATGCTTCAAAGGCATAACGATGAATCATTGGAGCCTCATCCCAAATAATGAGCTTACAAACTCTCAAAACGTCAGCAAGTTGTCCATGTAAAGGGATTTTGCAAGTTGAAGAATTGTTTAGCTCTAGAGGTATCTTGAATCTAGAATGTGCAGTACGTCCATTCGCCAAGAGTAGAGAAGCAATACCTAATGATGCGCAGTGGCCAAAGCAACATACCCTTGTCCACGTAGTCGCGCAAGCAAGCAATTATACAAATAGGTCTTGCCCGACCCCCCCGGACCATCTAGGAAAAAAATATCACCTGCATCTGTCGCAATTGCATGCATTACAGCATCGAAAGCAACATGCTGGCTATTTGTTAATGTTGACTCCTTAGCACTTGACAGGTTAGATTGTTCGACAATATCAAAAGATCTCTCTTCCAAAAGCAATCTATTTTCACCCAAGACTTCCAAAT
>NC_141053.1:7710500-7718000 GCF_041138505.1 Cibotium barometz
ATCTCCCTCCAAGAGAAACATTAGGCCAAAAGCTTCTAGGCAAGCATAGCTACCTTGCCCACCTTTCAGCCTATTCAATCAAAACGTCAAACTGCCTTCTATAGCTCCCGGAAATCGCGAATTTGCAAGTGCCGTTTTTTTGAGGCAAAAATGAAATGTCTTCTTCTCCAGATCAAATGTTTCTAATTTCTCTTGGCCCTAGGGGTTTTCAAAGGTGCTCTACAAGCTGGTGAAGACAGATTTGGATTTGATCAAGTCTACAGTGAGATCCAAGCTCTTCATCAAATCTGCAGGTGACTTTGGTAAAACAGAGATTAAGCATTCAATGTTTGGTCAAATCTTGTGTTTCTTGGCTTAATCCTCTACTAGACTAATTGTTATTGATGGCTTTGAAAGGATTTGAGCTCATTTGAGCTCTAAGGCCTCAGATCTGGACTCCTTGCATACTCTGTTTTTTGCACACAAAATAGAGGATTAATTTGCTAATCAATGATTAATCAATACTAATCACTATTTTTTGGAGCAATTGAGGGTTCAAGTTGACCATTAGGTATCTGATATAGATCCCTATAACTTTAGATTGCAATTCGGAGATGGTTTGACACTCCAACCATTCCGTACAGATTTGTTACCCTTGGTTTAATGTAATTTCTGGTAAAATTATGCTGATAAATTTGTGGTAATCATCATCTTGCATTTAACCCACACACAAATTCAAGTTATTCACAACCAGAGTTGCATTTGGGAATGTGCATAAGAATGAATGCTATATGCATTATGTATTGGGCACATTACATCATTGTAAAAATGGGATCAAACACTACCCTTGTCCCCAGAATAAGGCAAGAGGCAAGACCTCCCGCATAGATTTGGGTTTGCATTGCATAATGACACAAGATAAACATCAAAAGCCCAAAAGAACTGTCAACAATACATTAAAACATGTTGCTCACATGGAGCAAGAACTGACGGCCGGTCAACAAGCTCATGGCTCCAGCCATAAAAGAAGAAGAAGATCTCTTTCCAAGAGGAAGATCAACACCGAGAAGAAGAGCTAGACAAAGCATTGAAGGAAGACATGGACGCGTGAGAAGATGTGACGCTCCAAGAAGCCATGTGAAAATCTGAGAGAGAGAGAGAGAGAGAGAGAGAGAGAGAGAGAGAGAGAGAGAGAGAGAGAAAACCACAACCCAATGTAGCCTGCCCCAATAAGTAAAACCACCTCTGAGCCACCGCCGATGATGTAGGCCATGTGGTAGATGTATGTGTGAGCACTTTAGTCAAGGTCACGGGCACTTGTAGTAGCCTTGGACACATAGAGAGAGAGTGTGTCAAGGACTATGAGTTTAGGGACTTGAGGCACTAGTCGCGGACTATCAAGTAAGAGGGAAACTTGGTATAGGGTCTAGGTGTGCTAGGAGGATTCACTTGAGGGGAGGTGTTGAAATATACAAGTGAATAGGGTGTGTGTGGGAACAAGCCCTTAGCAAGAGGCTGTAAAAGAGAATGTGTAAATGTGAAAGAAGCTATGAAAAGGTGAGAAGTATCTAGTGGGAGAGAATAAAGGGTAGCATGAGGAGATTTAGGAGGTGTGGAGATATTCTGGGAAGTGGTGGAGAGAATCAAGCAAAAGAGGTGGAGTGAATCAAGGAGAAATCAATGGGATTAGATGCTTGGATGTAAACCCTATAAATTGAGGCATTGACCTAATGAGAACTTGCTGGTTTTTGATTACCCATGCCTACACTAAGCTATCAGTTAATGGCTCACTAATCACATCTTAATTATCATCTAATCTCTTTGTTAATGATGTTGATTCTAGCATTTGATCCACCATAGCTCATCACATTGCTGCAAATTTAACATGGCCAGCACTAAAACACATTGGAACATCCCTCCCACCGAATGAGATCAAATAGAAGATGAAAAACCATCGGAGAAGGATGTTTATGATATGCCACTAGAACATGTGAGCTTAGTACTTGATGGAGTTTTTCCAAGTGGACATGTCCAAGGTCTTCCAACTCTTCTCCATTAACCTACTCCTTTGATTTTAAAGCCATCCAACCCTATGACATTCAAATAGATGCTTCTTAGGATTGAAGCTTGTTTACACAGGCAGTTGTTACCACTTTTTCCATATCTATATATATGGCCAAAGGGCTAACCTTATAATGGAAGCTGACCATATAAGGCAATTATAAGGCTTGTAAATGAAACCTCATTGTTTATCTGTGATTTATGGAGATTTATAAAGGGAATCTAAGAAATACAATTTACTATTAAGCCAAGCTTGAGAGGTTTTCTACTTGCATTATCTTATGATTTCATGTCTTTGGTTGCTTTCATTTTCTTGCACGTCTATGGCTATAAATATTGCTTGCTTGCTTACATGCTTGGTGAGAGTGTGTGATGCGAGTGCATGTTGAGAGCATGAAGCTTGCATGATTCAAGTCTTATGTGACTGCTAGTTTATGAAGAGGGAGAGAGAGAGAGAGAGAGAGAGAGAGAGAGAGAGAGAGAGAGTGTAGATGGAGAGACAGCTTCCTAGCAATCCTCTCTTCTAGATGGCTGGATTGCAAAGAGTCGAAGCAATAGGAATGATAGAGCTCAAGGGTTTGACACTCTTTGAAGCTTCCATTTCCCGCTAGTGACCTTATCATGTCACTTCACTTGTACTTTACTCATTCTAATCAATCTATTTTGAGTGTTGTACTTTTATCTATCTCTCATTATTTGCACTTGAGATATTTCAAATCATTTTGGATTGCAAGTGAGTGTAATAAATAGATCTACCTTGCCCTTCTTCCTTACCATTGCATCCTGGTATAACTAATACATATATCGTGGTCCTCATGTAAAATAAGATAGTAACACAAATCTACGTCCTATAGTGTTCGTAGTATATTCCTTGCACCATCAGCTGCATATTAATCATGTCTAATAATCCTTGATACACTTATGCATGCAAAGTTGTTTGCATATCCATTCCAGTCTTAATTCCTCTATGCTAATCTATGCCATCAACAATGTACTATTACTCCCATGTAGAAAATAAGCATTTGTATCAAGTATGACTTGCAAATTGGTATGCATAATACTATCTTTGGGTAACACATTTTGTACTTTAAATCTTAGGCATGCCAATCATCCTCCCGTGACATCATCTCCTTGCCCTAGCATGATAGTAGCAGCAACGTCAATAGTGTATTATCTAGAATTGAGGAGCTCTCATAAATTATCATCTTCAAATCTGCATGCAAATTGCTTCTCTTCCCTAATAGCTTGCAGTGCATGGGCATATGGATTACATGCATGCATGCATCATCCTCTACAACAATGCCAAAACACTAGGATCCAAAAAACCACCAAGCATGATATCTTGCAAAATGTGGACACTCCTCTCATCCTCCATTAAGCAATAAAGTTTCAACATGATAATATACATTGCCATGAACTTGAAAATTATATATACCTCTATTGTCTGAAAACATTTCATCAATATGAGCACCTAATAATACAAAATCTAGGACACTATTGCAAGCCCGTATGTTCTTTTTAAATAATTTGCTTCTAGAATAATTACCACATAATAGAATTCTTGGGTGCTTTCTCTAATAGTAACATGAGACACACACCCCACTTTATAACAATGCTTTTCCACAACCTGACGTAGAGCTATTTTTGTCTTATGTTTCCACAATTAAGCATGGAAAAAACTACAAAAGTGATTAAGAGATCCTAAGGAGTGAATAATAGGAGTAAAAACACTAATGGATGCATAGTTAAGTGTCGTATATCCTCTCTTAATGAAAATTGACAAAGAATAGAGAGGCATCCCTCTCTACTTATTATCATACACTTTTGCTACTTAAAATACAGTCTCTTATAATTAACAAATAGAGAGGCATCCCTCTCTACTTATTACTACACCTTTTGCTAATTAAAATACATTTTCTTAAATCACAAATAATACCCTCACCTCTACTAGTTAAACCATGTTCTCTTATAATTAAATGGTGAGAAGCCCTAGTTGCATCCAATTGAATCTTTTTACTTAAAATATGTTCTCTTATAGTTAAACAGTGAGAAGCCCTGGTTGCATTGAATCTTTTTACTTTTAATTGGAGTGTCTATTACTTTCATTTATCTAGAAGTATCTTGCTGTGCATTGCATTCTGGGTCAATATGTTCTTGTGTTCGATGTTGCTCTCTCGAATGACCAATTTTTATGCTAATAAATTCCACCCTTACTTTTATATTTCTAATTAGCTCTTTTTCATGAAACATTTTTCCTTGTTTTAGCAATATTATGCCGTGCTTTGCACATTATATTTAACTGTCTTATCCAGAAAAAAGAAAAAATATGCTAAATGAAAAAAACATTACCGAACTCTAGTAAACACAACTAAGTCTGAAAGCCATTAAGGTCATCAAATCTCTCTCTCTCTCTCTCTCTCTCTCTCTCTCTCTCTCTCTCTCTCTCTCTCTCTCTCTTTCTCTCTCTCTCTAAAGTTTGATCTTGATAAAACATAGAAAGCTTAGTATATTCTTCTCTCAAGCAAAAAGGTTATACAAAACTTTTGTGTATCAAACCAAGAAATTTTATCATACTACTTAACATAATAATGGACCAAGTGTATAAATATAACTAAAGAAGTTTGCATCCTAATACAAAGTGCAAAAAGCCAAAAGAGAGAAGTATTTATAGCATGTTATGTGTGAGGCGTTTGTAGGACAATCTAGCTTATGAATCATTCGAGTCATTATAGCTTTTAGCCTACTCAAACTGACTTTAAGAGTTGACACCTTGATGCGTAACTCAAGGTAACTTGCTCCTTTAAAGTATTGACTTGCAACCTACACCATTCGTTGCACACATAATCGATGTAAGATACCCACCCATCCCATCACTAGGGATAGGGAGGCACCCCATGCGGTAAGATCAATCCCAACCCATTATTGTGAGAGCTATCTCATCTCAAGTGCCTCTTTTGGACGATTCGATTTATAAATAAGTGATCTCCACACAGGGATGGGGGTCCTACCAATATATTAAAAGATCTCAATTTGGTTTCTCATATCTTGTAAGGAAACACTTGACTCATCAGGTCCACTCGGGCCACCTGCAGTGACTAGAACCGTTCATGTATGAGGTTTCTCCTAAGTTACTAAGCACATTGTTTTCACTAATACAAGTTACAACATGATTCATTTATTTATTCTCGTGCATAGCCTCCTTTATCCCTTAATGAATACATTCCAATCAAGTCATTCCATGCCAAAAAGAAATTCATCATAAGAACAACCATAATTTCAGACCCTTGGTGTCCCAACAAGTTACATCCATCTCCAATCTCTCAACTCACCAAGTCACAAAGCAGTCTAGAGCTTACAACCATTGTGATAAAAAATCACTCGCATAGTAGAACAAGAACTGTCCCCTTCACCCTCTTCTTGCTATGTAAGACCTTTCAAGCTCAAGCTTGTAACTACTAGAAAAAATCCTCGCCCTACCCCATGGTGGGTTACCCACCGAAGGCAGTTGTCCTGACCTCTATCAAAAATATTTCTAGAGTCGTTTACCCTAGGTGGGGAGTACCTAGGTGTCCCAGACCGATCAATAAAAAGATCACATCAGAATGGTTGCCCCAAATCCATCTTGTCCTCCAGAAAGTTTCCTAGTTCACAAATTTATCATCATTATCATTCACACTTTGAGACCACGTTTGTCAACATCTTTATAAAACCAAAATAAATAATCCCATATAAGATAGTAACCTTTGTTTAAGAAGAATGATGATTCCTTGCTAATATGTAGTAACCAATCCTAATTTTAATTAATGGCTAATTAAGATCCTGTCCTAGTATTCAAGAGAACAATGGCATTCCTAAGCCAAATCCTTGGTCAGATTGGGAAATCACATAAGCTTAGGCACAAATTAACCCCTGGAAGGAATCAAGTCCTATCATGTTGGTGGATAGACCAACTACAAAACAATTATTCCAATTTGGTCATAACTCAGGATGGTTTAACCAGGGTGAACATCTCATTCCGTATCAACTCAAGTCTTACTTTTTAAAAACAAAATCAATTTAAACTATGCCCCTAAGTAGTCAAGTAATTAATAAAAGGTTTTGAGTTAGGATTTGACTTACTTGTAAAGCTGAGTCCATATAATCAAAATAAAGATGGCTAACCTGGATGTAAGTAGTAGTTAGCTGACAATCTACATTTCCCTTTATACATTGCCTTGGCATGGTCTATCTTTTCCCTTGTCTTTTCACATCACCCCCCCAACTGGTATTTGCAACAAAGACAATATCAAGTCTCTCCTCTTAGTCCTACAATCTTGAGTTTTGTCAATTTGCCTATCTCTTTTTAGCAGCATTCCTTCTAGCTTTGGATTATTTGACAAAGCCAAATCTATCAGATTTGACAATTCTCCCATGCCTCTCTTTTTGGCAGCATTCCTTCCAGCTTTGGATTTGACAAAGCCAAATCTATCAGATTTGACAATTCTCCCATGACAGGAGTAAGGATTCCCATTAGGTTTTGATTCATGATGAGAAGCAATTGGACAACTCGTGTGCCCATGACATCACACATTATCCTGAGCCATGGGCTCTTTCAAGGGCATGTCCCATGATGAAGGATTGAAAGACCACGCAGTGTGTAAAGCCATGAGTGCATTCACATCTTGCTAGTCCATGACTACAAAGATGGAGAACCATAGTGAGATGAGAGTTAAGGGTGTAGAGAAACACCACCATATCTGCAAAAGACCTTCTTTCTTTCTATTTTTCCCCAATAAAGCATCACCCTCATAGCTTCAAGCTTGCATGACGTGTATATGCGAGAGAGAAAGAGAGTGAGAGAGTGAGAGAGACACATTGAGAGGGAGAGAGTGAGAGAGAGAGAGAGGGTCTTCAAGAAGACAAAGAGAAAGGAAGGAGAGTTAGAGAAGGTTGAGAGAATGAGAGAGGCGGGGTGAGAGGGAGAAAGTGAGGGAGAGAGCTGGGAGAGGGAGAGAGCAAGGGAGACCTTGGAGAGGGGGTGAGCGAGAGAGAGAGCTGGAAGAGGGGGAGAGCAAGAGAGAGCCATGAGAGAGAGAGAGAGAGAGAGAGAGAGAGAGAGAGAGAGAGAGAGAGAGAGAGAGAGAGAGAGAGAGAGAGAGCCAAAAGAGGGGGGATGATACGGGCTTAAGAGAGAGCAAGAGAGTTGGAGAGAGAGAGGTTGGTGGGTGGGTGTGTGTGTCCCTACTGAGAGGAGAGCAAGGGGAGGGTTGCTACATGTGTGCATGAGAGAGAGAGAGAGAGAGAGAGAGAGAGAGAGAGAGAGAGAGAGAGAGAGAGAGAGAGAGAGAGAGAGAGAATAAGAAGAAGAAGAAGTCGATGGCGAGGCTGGTTGGTGGAGACTTAGAGAGGGATAGGTTGGTGGGTGTGTGTGTGTGTGTCCCTGTTTGAGAGGAAAGGGGGGTTTTAAATAGGAGAGTAGGG
>NC_141053.1:7723000-7730500 GCF_041138505.1 Cibotium barometz
ATTGGCAAGGGGCTAGTAGCAATATCACTCTGCAAGTGAGTTGTTGCCTCCTCACTCGAACCCACGAGTCATAAGATCTCGCTACTTTCCCGCACGACTCTGGATCCAGGGGGAGGGGCTTTTTCCTTGTTTAGCTGCTTCTGTGAGAGTTGCTCTGGCCCTCTCTTGCTGCCTTAGGCGCTTTGAACTGGTTCATGAATTTTGTAATTTTGTCCCAATTGGAATGCCTCATGGCACCTACCTACTAAGCCGTCTGGATCAGATTTTGCATGTACTTCAGCGCAGTCTCCTTCTAGATGCCCATGCTTCTCTGTCCCATTTCCTCTTGCATCTTTTTTTACTGGTCCTCCTTTGCCCTTTTTTCTCTTTTAGCCCAGCTTTGGAAGTCCTATAGCATTTTTTCTTTTGACAGCACTTCCTCCGCATGTGCCTTTTTCATGGCCTCCATTTGTTCTTCCTTCTTTATATCAGGTCAACATTTTGTTGTCGTCAAGGCAATGTTCAGCTCATTTATAGTCATTTTCCCTCCTTTGGCCCTTGTTACCCTTACAAGTGTGGTTGCCTCCACTTCTTTTTTCAAAATTTTTATTGTTTTGCCATCGTGTCTCTATTGTTCTTTGCATTCTTCTACAAGCACCTCCAGTTCTTCAATCTGGACCTTCAATGCAGCCTCATTATTTTCTTTCTCCTCCAGCTTCTTCGTAGCTTCCCACGCATGCTCTTTAAGTTCATTGTTGAGGATGAGATCCATTGATGATCCTTTCCCCGTAAGATGATCTCTTTTCCCTTCCCTTCAAGTTGCACAGCTGGCTTCTTTCCATCTCCCTTCAAGAGAGTGAATCTTCTTTTCCAGACTTTCATCTCTTGCCTCAGCTGCTCATTTTTCTTTTGCAACTCTTCTTCTCTACTAGCGCCTCCTCCGGTACCAGATCCTTTACCAACTTGGCATGTTGCTATTGTTTTCAAGTTCTTTGTTGATTGTAGGCCTGCTGTCTGGGCTGGATTTGGTTTTCGGACCCCCCATCCAGATCTCCCCCTTTTGACTAGTAGGGAGCCAACTATTTGGAGAAAGGTGTGGGGCTTGCATAATAGTTGTTAACTTTGTAAGATACTCTCCCCACACCTCCTTAAGGTCATCTATTGTATGACCTTCTCATTGTTCCATCTTCTCCACATCGAGCTTGTATATTTCAGGGAACTCCTCTGCATCCAATACTCCAAGCCTGGCGTTTGCTTTTACCAACTCCACCTAGTCTTTGTCAGACCTGTCCTGGACCTCTTTAATGATTCTAAGGTGCTCTTCCTAGATCAAAGTGACTTGTTCCTTGGTCCTTGATTTTGTTAGGCCCTCTCCAATTCTTCTTGCATTTGTGCAATCACCTTTTCCTTTTTGGCCATCATTTCCTTCATATTCTCCATTTCTCCATCTTTTTGCAATACATCCATTCAGCCAACCTCCATCCTTCGCCTACATAACTCCTCTTGTAGGGGTTCTTGTGTTGGCTCATCACCACTTGGAGGGCCGCATCTTTTTCCTGACTGCATGTAGCTTTGTTATCTCCTTTAGCCCACCATTAGTTATACATTGTTGAAGGTAGTCAAGGGCTTCCTATACCCACTTGGTGTCAATGGATTCTGGAAAGCTTGCGGGCCTTGTTGTAAAGATTCCCTAATCAGGTCCTTGTCATCTGTCGGCTTGCTCTTGACTTCCCCCTCGGCTGGCAAATTAAACACTTCAGCTACATATAAGGGGTCAAAGATCTTCTTCTCACTTGATGGCAGAGTGATGATGTTTGACTTTTGAAGCTGCTCTAACTGCTCCGTATCTTTAAAGTTGTGTTGGATCTCCTCCTAATGCAGCTTTGTGAAATGCTTTAGTCCCATTTTATCTAGCCAGATGGCATGCTTGTCTGCCTCCTTGTACAGGGTGGACAATAGATACTCAAATTCCACCATCCTATTCCACCATCCTGTAAGATGCGAGAGACTTAGGGTTGAGGGTCAAAAGGCAGGGGTGGCAATAGAGTTTAGCACAAAGAATGGTGGAAGCAAAGTGCAATAGAGAATTTTTGCATAATGACATGCAAACTAGGCCTTAGACAGAGAAAGTGATATGATTTCCAACCGTTGTCGTGGCGCATGCCCTTGGCTTGGTGGATTTTCCCAAGTTCTTTTCAAACTTTGTCCATGAGTGCCCACTACCCAAGATGCAAGGTCATTAATTGTCGGATTGAGGAGGGCAACGGTGATTTAACACGTTTCCCCTTCCATCCATGTATCCTTTTTCGGGGTGGCAACCTCGATTTTCCTACCACCTCCGTAATGTTACTAGCTAGCTCCTTATTCTCTTTGTACATTGTAATCATATTTACATAGGTAGCACCTAATTTTAGATTTTGTTCTTTTCTATTTTCATACTCTCCAGAATCCTATCCGACTTCGACATCTTGATCCTAGCTCGACTCTTAATTTGCTTGTTGGACATTCTTCGAATCCGGACACACTTTTCTTTCTAGATGTGGCATCCATCCATAATAAGGCTTTAGCCTGTATTCGTTCACCAGTTTCCTTAGCCTTTCACCATTGAGACTTACCAATTCAAAGACTCATGTCCCCATTTTTCTAATAATTCTGTATAGGCCCGTCCATCTCATTTTCAGCTTTCTACTGATTTTGTGTAGTAATCCATGGCACCATGATGTATCTATTTCTTATTCATCGCTGAGTTGCTAGCTTGAATGGGCCAACAAAGTCCAAACCCACTTCTAGAACGGCTCTAGTGGCAATATTGGGTTGTGATGCATTTTGTCTCCATCATTTGGTTAGCTTAGTCTTCTCTAGTACATGTGTCACTCCTTCACGAACTTGTGTGCATCTTTTAATGTCGTCGGCCCACCATAATCCTACCTAGAACACTTTTTACCCAGTGACTTCTCTAAAAAGTGTCCTTCACTTATCCCTTGATGCACTTCGGCCAGCACAACTTATTGTTCATGCTTGGGGATGCATCTTCTCAGGATTTTATCAACGCCCACCTTGTAGAGTTTACCTGTTACTACCATCATAAAAACGACTTGCTCTAGAGTCAGCTTTTTCCTCTGATCTCTAGACATATACTCCATAAAGGAAAAGTTGGAGAGAAATTGCAGCATCTCATCATACTAGCTAGGTTTTTCTCCATCTATGATGATGAAGAGTTGAGCATCCATGAAGTCATCTTCCACCCCTTCTAGATCTTCTCCTAACTCTAGTCTGGACAGGAAATCTGCTTACTGCATGCTTGTTTCCTGGGGTGTTCTTGATAGTGAACTCAATCTCTTGTAACAATAGCATCCATCTAGCTAATTTTCTTTCTAGGTCTGGTTTGTTCATCAAGCACAAGAGTGCTTTGTAGTCCACATACACATTTCCTAACATATACTGCCTAAATTTCTTGATCAAGTAGATCATCCCCAATGACTCCTTTTCCATGATGAAGTAGCCTTTCTGGCTTGGACAGCCTTCTACTAGCTTAGTAAACTGGTCGGAACCAACCCTCTTTGTGACTCCTACATCAAAGCACTACAAATGGAAAAATGCGAAGCATCAACAAATACATGGAACACCATATCAAAGTTTGGCTATTAAAGAATGGGTGCCAAATGAGAGTATCCGCTTGAGATTCTTGAATGCCTCCTGATAGGATCCTGACCAGACATATTCTGCATCTTTTATAGTCAGGTTGTACAAGGGTATTTCCACATTCTCCAGGAACCTCATGAATATGCTATGTCATTTGATCAGTGTCCCAGGAATCTGGCAAGTTCTTTGGCATTCTTGGGTGCCTGTAGTTTTACAATAATCTCGACCTTGGCCGAATCTATTGCCAGTCCTTTTGTAGATACTATGTGTCCTAATAGGGATCCACTCGTGATAGCAAAGACGCACTTGACTAAATTGAGGCTCAGTCTAGCTTTTCTGGACTTCTCTAGGCACATCATGAGGTGTGTTATGTGGTCTTCTTTCTTTCCGAACATACTGAAATCATCCCGAAAGACCCTCATGAACGTGGTTAAATATTTGTAGAATATTTTGTGAACCATCCTTTGGAACATGGCTAGAGCATTCTTTAACCCAAAAGTCATTACATTGGAGGTGAAAGCCCCCCATTCTGTCACACAAAGGCTATTTTTTCCTTATACAGAGTAGTACAATGGTAAAAGCTCGACTCCTTCACTCTATATCTAACTCTCCTCTATTCCTTATCTTCCAATCCACACATATCCAACTAGACCCCCCTTTGTTGTTTACATCATGTAGGTACTACCCGTTCTTCAAGAAACTGTTACAAGTTTGTCACAAAAAAATAAGAAGTCTCGGTTTGTTGCACAACAATCAATTCGAGCAGTGATCTAGGTAGCGGTGGGCCAAACAGGCTAGTTGACCGCCAAAACAGTCGTATGATATCGATACAAAAGTTGCATCACCACGTGCATCAAATGGAAAGGAAGGTGGTATGCTGTCGAATATGAGGCTAATCATCTAACCACCTAGATCAAATGGAAATCCGAGCCATGCAAAAGGAATAGCTCTCCACCACCTTGGTCAAATGATAAATATGGGAAACCAATGTCAATGGTGGTGAGGCTAGCCATGAATCCTCCTAGGTCTAATGGATAATCATAGTACACAGTACATATCACCAATTAATGTGATCACCTGGATTGAGAAGCCAAGATGAAATGGCCACCAAAAGTGCCACAAATCCATGGCCCGAATGTATACTCGAATGGTAATGATAATGTGATGTCCGATCATCCCATCTAACAATGACTCCTAGGTCAAAGGGAAGACTAACACGCTCATCCTCACCACGACCATAGTGTGAATGTCCGATCATCCCATCTAACAATGACTCCTAGGTAAAAGGGAAGACTAACACGCTCATCCTCTCATCACGACCATAGTGTGAATCCAAATCATATGATCCACTAAAGATCTGATCAATGTGCATAGTCATGCCTCTCCTATGAGGTCTCACCTTAACAAAATTAACACCATTCTCATGCACTATGCCTGACCACTCATATATAAGAACCTTATCCATAGGAACACTCCCAAGAAAGCTATGAGAACTAGGAGTAGAGTTGGTATCTCGTGAACCCACATGTGAAGTATCACTAACCTCGTGTGTAACAACGGATGCATCACTAGTAAAATGCTCATGATCCTCTAATAGACCCTAACCAACGTCTAATAATGCATCCCCATGATCCCTAGGAAGGTAGATAGGTAAAGGTATACGATATTCGATGCTATACCTACCCTCGAGATCATATCCACATGTTCTAGCTCACACACATCAATACCACATACAACATCATCATGTGCATATGTGTCAATGTCATTCTTATGTGCATGTGTATCAATATCATCACGTGCATGTTTGTGCGCTATGTATCATCATGTGCATGTGTATCAATATTATCATGTGTGTGTGAATACATCATCATGTGTACGTATGTGCTATACATCATCATGTGTATATATGTGTGATACATCATCGTGTGTATGTAGGTGTGATACATCATCAATCTATGTTGATGGGATGTACATCCTCTGAAACATAATCATGATAACTCAAGAGTGTAGGACACTCAATCAAGTCACCAAAAGCAGAATGATCCCATGTGAACAGTGCCGAACCATACGTGTCACGCCACAAGCAATGTATTAATGAAGTAATCGTGTGTGTACCATATGACACATATATCCACCTCATCAAAAGAATCCCTTAAGTGACTAGGCAACAAAACCATAAGCTCAAACATCTACCCATGGCACAAGTATACCACCTCATTATAGCATGAAGTCAATAATGATGAGGATTTAAAGATCTAAGCCTCGAAGTGCCAAAGGTATGTGTGAACTTGGCAAAAGAAATGTGGTCCAAGACATGAAATGACAACTCTCGATAATGAGTGTAGAGCCATGTTGACAAAGCATGAGCAAATCTCCTATAATCAAGATCTTAAATGGAAACAGAGTGATGTTGACGATGATGAAAGCATTAGCATGTCAATATAATGAAGGATAGTAGTAGTAGTAAATCAGGGCTACGCATGAATACCACCCAACACTCAACACATGTGAACAAAGCTCATGATGGCATGTACCATGTTGATCTAATGAAGGATAGTAGTAGTAAATAATGGTTATGCATGAATACCACCCAACACTCAAGACGTGTGAACAAAGCTCATAATGCACCAAGATCTCACACTACATGTGAACATTCCCAAGAAAACATAAGGTGCGTGAACCACTCTCACAACATTAAAAAAAATATGTCAAAAATGTCCCAAAGCAATGGCCTCAAAAATAGAAGGCTGCATAGAGTGTGGGAAGGTTAAAACCCTAAGAGTTCGAAAAAAAGATAGGAAAGTAGGAGAGTGTGGAAGGTACAAACCTTTAGGGTAAGGAAAAAAAGTGTGAAACAGTAATGCTCAAACCCTAAGAATAAGCACCACCCTTACTTTTCTTACCTCTCAATTTTCTTTGCCTCTTGTTCTCCTCACGTTGGCAGCTAGCTGGCTTTTTGCTCAATGATGTGCTGAGAGATCCTTGAGCTCAGTGATGATATCTCTCTCTCTCTTTTTTTGTGTGTGTGTGTGTGAGGGCACACATTACTAGTGCTAAAGATGCCAAAAATCGCTTGCCTTAACTTGATCTAGATTTTCATAAGAGAGCTCTTTGCTTTTGCACTACTGAGAACTTAGAGCTCGATGAAGCTTATTTAACTTTTCTTAAATATATTAGGGGTTATGTTTGGTAATGTTGAGAGCATTGCATAGCAGTTTGTGTGTGTTTGTACTATGCTTTTGGCCACCAAGGGCATGTACTTCAGCTAGTTTGTCTACTGCATGAAGAGGCTAAGAGAACTTTGTGTGCTTATAACCCTTAAGCCATTGGAGAAGGCTCCAACTGGAACAAGCACACCAAACACTTGAGTAAGTCGTGACTACAGCGAGTGTTGGTAGTGAGGAAGGCTTCAACTCAAAAAAGCACACTAAAGACTTGAGGAAGTTTGCCCAATGTTGGTAGTGAGGAAGGCTCCAACTGGAACAAGCACACCAAAAGACTTAAGTAAGTTGACTACAAAGTATTGGTAGTGATGGTAGGTCTGATGCACACTTAAAACTAAGATAAACGTGTGACTGTAAAGTTGGTAGTGATGGTAGGCTTGGTAGTGGTGATGGTAGGCTTTTATTTCTCATGCAGAGAAGCTGATCTTGCAACCGAGGAACTCAAACACTGCTTTCCTTGCTCATCTAAAGAGTTGTATACATCGCTTTATGGGCCTTCCACTGAGTTCTTGTAAGCATCTTTCTTAATTGTACAAGCCTCAATGTACCTTCTAACTAATGCCTCCACCAATCCATGTACATCACCAAGAAGAATACCTCTTTCACCATAGATGTCACTCTTAGAGGAGAGTGGTGTGCTTAGATGTTATGTGGC